>NC_053023.1:635788298-636077380 GCF_003073215.2 Triticum urartu
TGACGTTTGGCACACCCAAAGCACTCCTACGGTATCCGTGAGTTGCACAATCTCATGGTCTAAGGAAATGATACTTGACATTAGAAAAGCTTTAGCAAACGAACTACACGATCTTGTGCTAGGCTTAGGATTGGGTCTTGTCCATCACATCATTCTCCTAATGATGTGATCCCGTTATCAACGACATCCAATGTCCATGGTCGGGAAACCGTAACCATCTATTGATCAACGAGCTAGTCAACTAGAGGCTTACTAGGGACATGGTGTTGTCTATGTGTCCACACATGTATCTGAGTTTCCTATCAATACAATTCTAGCATGGATAATAAACGATTATCATGAACAAGGAAATATAAAAATAACCAATTTATTATTGCCTCTAGGGCATATTTCCAACAATTATCCCCTTGAGGTGTATGCTCAAACTTGGCAGGGTTATATTACTCATATCATGCATATGTTGTATTGCAATGCTTAGTTTGTACATCATATACACGATATTGAATGCCATCTCCTTAGTTGACACATCATATATGTGATTGCCCTCTGCTCACTTCCTTAGTATATAGATCATATATTTGAATTATATCATGCCATGATGTTTACATAGACAACATGTATCTGAATTATGGCATGCCAACCCATTTTCTAAAGACATAATATAGTTATATCATCTCATCCTGTTCACATAGTCATCATATTTTGAATTATGTCATTCTATCCGTGAATTATATCATGCCATCATGTTTCCATCGACGACATGTTTGTGATTTATGGCATGCCAACCAATTTAATAGGCACATCGAATAGTTATATCATGTCATCCTGTTTACATAGTCATCATATTTTGAAGTATGTCATTCTATCCTGTTTAGTTAGCCATCATACATGTGAAATTGTGTCATGCTATCATGTTTAATTAGCCATCATATATGTGAAATTATGTCCTGCTATTCTGTTTGGTTAGACAACATAAATGTAAATTATTTCATGCCCTGTTTTCTTCCCTACTATCCATTGCACCTGTCTATCTTACAATGTCTGTACATTGAATTACTTTTCTTGTTTATCAGCCATTTCAATTGGAGGGGGTGATTGCAGTATCTGTGGGAGTAAAAACACGGTCTTCAGAAAAGATCGTGCTACCTGTCGATGGAGATAGAAGCACGGTTGTACTTGCCCAAGAACCAGTCCCACCACACATAACCCAGACTCACGCAGATTGTACCCCTACCCAGTTGGATTTCTTATCAGCGGACTGGGTATTGAGGTCAAATAGCAGTACGTACTAGCAGCCTCCCGATGTGGGGTTCCAGAGAGAACCAGCTACACCCCTTCTAACCCCAACCCTAGCAGATAGTAACCCAGTTCCCGTTGACACAACACCATATCCACCACAGAGCACCCAAACACGAGCAGTTAGTAAGGCAACTACAGTGCCCAAAGCACGAGGACCACCACTCCGAACTCCAAGTCAACGCTTAAAGCAGAAGAAGAATTGTTCTCAGGTCAGGTTACGTAGCTATGGTTCATACTACTTTACTCTTGCATCACTGTATTTACTCATACCAACTAATTTCAAATTTGAAGGATGCAATTGAAACTCCAATGGTGCAACAGGTATGTTTTAAACATGTTTCTTTAACGTGTTTGCTGTTGTAACTTGCTCTATGTTGATTTCAGTTTCAATTGAATAAACAGTTATATTCTCATGCCATGCACCTTACAAGTGTTGTTATTGCTGTGTAGTTTCCCACACTTATATTCTGTCTAAGCTGATTTGTCTTAAATAGATATGATTCGAACTGTATCTATCTTGATTTGGCAACATAAACTAGAATGATATAGACCATACAGTGACCATACTACATAGATATATGTTTGTTTCATGTTGTTATCCTGTCCACCTTACTACTGAACTGGTTTACCAAAACGAGTTTCATATACTACATTGTAAACCTGTGATGTGTTTGTTTGTTTCTCTTTTAGAATGCGGATAAAATATTGGAGAAGAGTACCCCGTTATGCAATGGTACAGGAAGTAATGCAGATAAGGTTCAAGATAGTGAGACGTCCCTGTTGGTCTCCAAGAAAGCTAATAAAGACTATATTGAAGACACCGAGACAACCCCAAAGTCCTGTCTTGATGTAGTGTTCGAGTTACTGGCTACTACTACTGGCACCAGCTCTTCAAACTCACTGCCTGAATCAGTTCGGCTTCTTGAGTCTCAACTTCAAATTGAAAGACATCGATCAGATGTTATGCGACAGGAAGCCGAAGGACTGAGGAAGTCCCTTCAGAATTCAGATGCATACTTTTTGGTGCAACAGCAAGTGCTGGAGGATTTAGGCGCTAAACAAGAGAAAGTTAATAAGCTTGCTAAGAATCTTGCCAGCATTATGGGTACCCAGGATATTGTTTCTTGAGCTCTTCTGAAGTGGTTCCAGTTCTGGACTTGTTTTACTGCGGCGTTTATATGTTGCTTTGTTCCCTATATTTGCACTGGTGGCGAACTTTGATGCCCAGTGGATGTAATATGTGTAATAGCCGTGATAGCCTAGCGTAAGTTGCTTGCCTATTTATTTCCTTATTGTCTTGTTTATTTCTTTTCTTGTAGTCAGTGCAGTTCTTTTTCCGCGGTTTGCTAGTGGCCGCAATAGCCTATTTTTTAAAACTAGGCCACATTAACCATGGGCTACATATTTACTGTAGTTAACATGGGCCTCCTACGGGCCGTAGAAACAATGGGCCTTCTAAGGGCCGTAGAAACAATGGGCCTTCTATGGGGCGTAGAAACAATGGGCCTTATACGGGGCGTAGAAACAATGGGCCTTATACGGGCCGTAGACACAATGGACCTTCTATGGGCCGTATCATCAATGGGCCTTCTACGGGCTATATGATCGGTTGGCCAAACATGGGCCAATAACAGACCACATTATGGCTATAAATGGGCTAGAGTTGAAATCGTCCGTTCATGGGCCAACCATAACGGGCCGTCGTTAATCGACCGTATTTGATGACGCTATGAAAACAGCCCAACGTATTAACGTGCCACAAACGGGCCGACTGTAACCACGGGCTGAATTTGGCCCACAGGCAGAAAATGATTGTAACGGGCCGAAAGTAAACGAATGCTAGAAATGAGCCCAAGAATAAATGGGCCCTGAGAAGGACGAAAGATAACATGGGCTGGAAACGGCCCAACTGTATAATGGGTCGTTAATGGGTATACAGTGATACATTGTTCATTACGGGTCAGTTTTACCAGGGGCCGTTAATGGGCCTAGGGTTACTAAGGGCCTCATACGGGCCAAAAGACGTCATGGGCCATACATGCCAGAAGTTAAAACGGGCTGGAATTATATTGGACGGCCCAAATGACGCTACTGGGCCTAATTCGGATAGGCCGTAAACGGGCCCTGGGTTAGCGGGCTGTAAATGGGCTATATGCGAACAGGCTGTTAACAGGCTTGCCATGGGCCGGCCCTCCACCTTTTGACCAAGTCAAACGGGCCGGCCTTTTCACAGGAATGGGCCTCTGTTGGGCCATGCCACATGTCGACATATCATAGGCGCTTTGGTTCCAATGAGTAGACGACATCTGTACCAGCGGCGATCCGACACATGTTCCCTCCAGTCAATGATGATTTTACACATGTAAAATCCCCATTGGTCGGGGCTGTTAACGGGTTATCGGATCCAAAACCGGACCCGATAGCTTAACGGTGTTCCGTAATTGTGGATGCCACATGTCGGTCACCCTTGACGAAAGCACTTCTGTGACGTGCGATTTATCGTCATGGAAGTGGACACTTCCGTGATGATAATTTTGGTAATGTCATGGAACACTTCTATGACAGCACATGTATGACTATCTTGATTCTGTCATAAATTTGTCATAGATGTACATGCATGACAGAAAACGTGACCTACTGTGACAAACACGTATCATCACGGAAGTGTATTTTTTTGTAGTGAAACCTTCTGGTTGCATCATATACAATTCTTCTTTAATAAATCAATTAAGGAATGTAGTTTTGATATCCATTTGCCAGATTTCATAAAATGTGGTAACTGCTAACATGATTCGGATAGACTTTTAAGCATCGATACGAGTGAGAAAATCTCATCGTAGTCAACACCTTGAACTTGTCGAAAACCTTTTGTGACAATTCGAGCTTTGTAGATAGTAACACTACTATCAGCGTCCATCTTCCTCTTGAAGATCCATTTATTCTGAATGGCTCACCGATCATCGGGCAAGTCAATCAAAGTCCATACTTTGTTCTCATACATGGATCCCATCTCAGATTTCATGGCCTTAAGCCATTTCGCGGAATCTGGGCTCATCACCGCTTCCTCATAGTTCTTAGTCGTCATGGTCTAGTAACATGACTTCCAGAATAGGATTACCGTACCACCCTAGTGCGGAATGTACTCTGGATGACCTACGAGGTTCGGTAGTAACTTGATCTGAAGTTTCATGATCACCATCATTAACTTCCTCACTAATTGGTGTAGGTATCACTGGAACTGATTTCTGTGATGAACTACTTTCCAATTCGGGAGAAGGTACAATTACCTCATCAAGTTCTACTTTCCTCCCACTCACTTCTTTCAAGAGAAACTCCTTCTCTAGCAATGATCCACTCTTAGCAACAAATATCTTGCCATCGGATCTGTGATAGAAGGTGTACCCAACAGTTTCTTTTGGGTATCCTGTGAAGAAGCACTTCTCCGATTTGGGTTTGAGCTTATCAGGCTGAAATTTTTTCACATAAGCATCGCAACCCCAAACTTTAAGAAACGACAACTTAGGTTTCTTGCTAAACCATAGTTCATACGGTGTCGTCTCAACGGATTTTTAGACAGTGCCCTATTTAACGTGAATGCACTATCTCTAATGCATAACCCCAAAACGATAGTGGTAAATCGGTAAGAGACATCATAGAAAGCACCATATCTAATAAAATACGGTTACGACGTTCGGACACACCATTACGATGTGGTGTTCCAGGTTTCGTGAGTTGCGAAACTATTCGACATTGTTTCAACTGAAGGCCAAACTCGTAACTCAATTATTTCGTCTCCACGATCAGATCGTAGAAACTTTATTTTCTTGTTACGATGATTCTCCACTTCACTCTGAAATTCTTTGAACTTTTCAAACGTTTCAGACTTGTGTTTCATTAAGTAGATATACTCATATCTGCTCAAATCATCTGTGAAGGTCAGAAAATAACGATACCCGCCGCGAGCCTCAACACTCATTGGATCGCATACATCAGTATGTTTTATTTCTAATAAGTTTGTTGCTCACTCCATTGTTCCGGAGAACGGAGTTTTAGTCATGTTGCCCATGAGGCATGGTTCGCAAGCATCGAGTGATTCATAATGAAGTGATTCATAATCAAGTGATTCCAAAAGTCTATCAACATGGAGTTTCTTCATGTGCTTTACACCAATATGACCTAAACGGCGGTGCCACAAATATGTTGCACTATCATTATTAACTTTGCATCTTTTGGCTTCAATATTATGAATATGTGTATCACTACGATCGAGATTCAATAAACCATTCACCTTGGGTGTATGACCACAATATGTTTTATTCATGTAAACAGAATAACAATTATTCTTTGACTTAAATGAATAACGGTATTGCAATAAACATGATCCAGTCATATTATGCTCAACGCAAACACCAAATAACATTTATTTTAGCTTCAACACTAATCCCGAAGGTAAAGGGAGTGTGCGATGGTGATCTTATCAACCTTGCAATCACTTCCAACGCACATCGTCACCTCGCCCTCAACTAGTCTCTGTTCATTTTGTAACTCCCGTTTCAAGTTACTAATCAGAGCAACTAAACCAGTATCAAATACCCAGGGGCTACTATGAACACTAGTAAAGTACACATCAATAACATGTATATCATATATACTTTTGTTCACTTTGCCATCCTTCTTATCCTCCAAGTATTTGGGGCAGTTCCGCTTCCAGTGACCATTTCCTTTGCAGTAGAAGCACTCAGTTTCAGGCTTGGGTCTAGCTTTGGGCTTCTTCATGGAAGTGGCAACTTGCTTGCCATTCTTCTTGAAGTTCCCTTTCTTTCCCTTGCCCTTTTACTTGAAAATGGTGGTCTATGAACCATCAACACTTGATGCTTTTATTGATTTCAACCTTCACTGATTTCAGCATCGCGAAGAGCTTAGAATCATTTTACGTCATCCCTTGCATATTATAGTTCATCACTAAGTTTCAGTAACTTGGTGATAATGACTAGAGAACTCTGTTAATCACTATCTTATCTGGAAGATTAACTCCCACTAGATTCGAGCAATTGTAGTACCCAGACAATCTGAGCACATGCTCACTGGTTGAGCTATTCTCCTCCATCTTGTAGGCAAAGTACTGTCAGAGGTCTCATACCTCTCGACACGGGCATGAGTCTGAAATACTAATTTAAACTCTTGGAACATCTTATATGCTTCGTGGCGTTCAAAACGTTTTTGAAGTACCGGTTCAAATCCGTAAAGCATGGTGTACTAAACTATCAAGCAGTCATCATACCGAGCTTGCTAAACGTTCATAACATCTGCCTCTGCTCCTGCAATAGGTCCGTCACCTAGCGGTGCATCAAGGACATAATTCTTCCATGTAGCAATGAGGATAATCCTCAGATCACGGAGCTAGTCCGCATCATTGTTACTAACATCTTTCAACATAGTTTTCTCTAGGAACATATCATAAATAAAACGGGGAAGCTATACGCGAGCAATTGATCTACAACATAATTTGCAAATACTATCAAGACTAAGTTCATGATAAATTAAAGTTCAATTAATCATATTACTTAAGAACTCCCACTTAGATAGACATCCCTCTAGTCATCTAAATGATCACGTAATCCATATCAACTAAACCATGTTCGATCATCACGTGAGATGGAGTAGTTTTCAATGGTGAACATCTCTATGTTGATCATATCTACTATATGATTCATACTCGACCTTTCGCTCTCAGTGTTTTGAGCCATATATGCATATGCTAGGCTCGTCAAGTTTAACCCGAGTATTTTGCATGTGCAAAACTGGCTTGCACCAGTTGTATGTGAGCGTAGAACTTATCACACCCGATCATCACATGGTGTCTCGGTCCGACGAACTGTAGCAATGGTGCATACTCAAGGAGAATGCTTATACCTTGAAATTTAGTGAGGGATCATCTTATAGTGCTACCGTCGTACGAAGCAAAATAAGATGCATAAGAAGATAAACATCACATGCAATCAAAATATGGGACATGATATGGCCATCATCATCTTGTGCCTTTAATCTCCATCTCCAAAGTACCGTCATGATCTCCATCGTCACCAGCATGACATCATGATCTCCAAAATCTTGCTCTCTATTAACGTGTCGTCACATGGTCATCTCACCAACTATTGCTTTTGCAACTATTGCTATCGCATAGCGATAAAGTAAAGCAATTATATGGAACTTGCATCTTATGCAATAAAGAGACAACCATAAGGCTCAAGCCAGTTACCGATAACTTTAACAAAACATGATCATCTCATACAACAACTTATATCTCATCATGTCTTGACCATATCACATCACAACATGCCCTGCAAAAACAAGTTAGACGTCCTCTACTTTGTTGTTGCAACTTTTACGTGGCTACTACGGGCTTAGCAAGAACCGTTCTTACCTACGCATCAAAAACCACAACGAGTTATAGTGATTGCTTTTTGATCTTCAGAAAGAACCATGTTCATTGAATCTGATTCAACTAAAGTTGGAGAAACTGACACTCGCCAGCCACCTGTGTGCAAAGCACGTTAGTAGAACCAGTCTCATGAACGCGGTCATGTAATGTCGGTTTGGGCCGCTTCATCCAACAATACCGCTGAATCAAGAAACAACTAGTGACGGCAAGCAATATGTATATACCCACGCCCACAACTCCTTTGTGTTCTACTCGTGCATATAACATCTACGCATAGACCTGGCTCGGATGCCATTGTTGGGGAATGCAGTATTTCCAAAAAATTCCTACGATCACGCAAGATCTATCTAGGAGATGCATAGCAACGAGAGGGGAGAGTGTGTCTACGTACCCTCGTAGACCGAAAGTGGAAGCGTTAAGTAACGCGGTTGATGTAGTCGAACGTCTTCGCAATCCAACCGATCAAGTACCGAACGCATGCCACCTCTGCGGTCTGCACACGCTCAGCTCGGTGACGTCCCTCGAACTCTAGATCCAGATGAGGCCGTGGGAGAGTTTCGTCAGCACGACGGCGTGTTGACGGTGATGATGAAGTTACCGGCACAGGGCTTCTCCTAAGCACTACGACAATATGACCGAGGTGGAAATCTATGGAGGGGGGCACCGCACACGGCTAGGAGATCAACTTGTGTGTCTATGGGGTGCCCCTCCCACATATATAAAGGAGTGGAGGAGGGGGCCGGCCGGCCTCCTATGGCGCGCCCCAAGGGGGGAATCCTACTCCTACTAGGAGTAGGTTCCCCCTTTCCTAGTCCAACTAGGAGGGAGAGGGAAGGGAATAGGGAGAGAAAGGAAATGTGGCACCCCGGCTCAGAGAAACTGGAACGCCCCGTATTCCAGCCCAGAGATCGAGGAGAAGTCTTATGGAATATCGCATTGCTTGACATAGAACAAACCAGCTCTTATTAGAACGGATAAATACATGGGTCTGATGTTACAAAAGATCACATTAGCACGATGACACTACGCCTGTGATACTACACTTGCTCTATGCTAGCAGCGGAACAACGACGAAGGTGGTGAACTCCACTCCGTAGGGACTCTGGCTGGGACACGATCTAGCTCGCACGAACGGACATCTCGACAAACAACCAAGCAATCACAGCATCACATGTAATCTAGCATGACACGCCAGGTCAGTACATTAAATGCACTTGCAAGCTCACAACAACCAAAAGCATCAAGGCAAATCAACAACATAGCATTAGCAGATTAATTAAATTAATAGCTACCATGATACGAAAGCAACTACTCAACATGATATGAAACTTCTAAGATACTGATAAACCAATATCTTAATCTCAACGAACCATCTCACGCTTGGCTATCCGGCCAAGTAATATGCCATCTCGATCACCTCGTGATCACATCACAAATTGAATGATCATCCTCGAGATCATCCTAACATCATCATCTGCATCCTGCCAAACTGTTACAGATTATAATATCAACATATAAATCATCTAAAGTGTCATCCCGTCATGTGAGTGTTGATCGAACGGTGTGACCTAGTACGAACTTGTGCCCATGACCGGGGACGCGGCTATCGATAGGTTAAACACACACACTCTACAGAGGTAGCACACTTTACCCACACCACAGAACCCATGGCCTCGCACTCCCATTCGGGTGGACCAACAGCGTTTCGACAAAACCGACCTACTGCCATGATATCTCCCGGCCACTCCGACCAACACCCCCTCAGGGTTCAGTCCTGGGTGGCCCTGTGCCTACCAAAGGCATCAACGGCCACCGTCGTGGCAAAACAAAAACGGTCCCAAACGGGGACAAGAGCGCTCAAACTGAAAGTGCAACTATCCCTGGGTGGTTTTGGTAATTCCTAACAACATATAGCTCATTGAGCTAATGCTATTTTAAGATAAATATTCCAGGAAAGCTCAATGATTGGCATGGAATGGATTAGAAAGTGGACCCCTCAAAATGCAAGGACAAAAGATTGGCTCAAGCTCAAAGTACAAGACTCTACATTTTACTTTTAATGATCCAAGATCACATTGACTCCATAGGAAAAGCCAATACTATTAAGAGGGGGTGAGGTGTTGCTTAATGAGTTACTTGCTCAAAATGCTTAGTGATATGCTCAAAAAATCCTCAACTACTTTCTCATATCCACATATGTCCCAAACCAAAAGTCAAACTCGGCCCCACCGAAATCTTCAATCCGGCGCCACTGAGTTCACTTGACATAGCCACCGCCACAAACCCTAGTCACTTCGGTCTCACCGATAGGGATCTCGGTCTCACCAAGATGGGATTGCAACCTTCCTGTTTCCCTTCGTAACGTTTCAGTCCAACCGTGATGAGCGATCGTTCCCACTAAGATTGCAATGAAAACTCTCTGTTTCCCCTTCATAACGTATCGGTCTAACCGAGATGAGCGAATCGGTCCCACTGAGTTTGCCTGACCAACTCTCTATTTGTCTATTACCAAAATCGGTCCCACCGAGTTTGTGTAATCGGTCTCACCGAGATTACGTTATGCCCTAACCCTAATGGAATCGGTCCTACCGAGTTGACATGTCGGTCCCACTAAAAATCCTAACGTTCACATTTTGAACTAAATCGGTCCGACCGAGTTTTATAATTCGGTCCCACCGAGTTTTGTGATTTGTGTGTAATGGTTAGATTTTGTGTGGAGGCTATATATACCCCTCCACCCACTCTTCATTCATGGAGAGAGCCATCAGAACATGCCTACACTTCCAACATACATTTTCTGAGAGAGAACCACCTACACTTGTGTTGAGGTCAAGATATTCCATTCCAACCACATAAATCTTGATCTCTAGCCTTCCCCAAGTTGCTTTCCACTCAAATCATCTTTCTAGAAAATTCAATCCTATGAGAGAGAGTTGAGTGTTGGGGAGACTATCATTTGAAGCACAAGAGCAAGGAGTTCATCATCAACACAACATCTATTACCTTTTGGAGAGTGGTGTCTCCTAGATTGGTTAGATGTCACTTGGGAGCCTCCGTCAAGATTGTGGAGTTGAACCAAGGAGTTTGTAGGGGCAAGGAGATCACCTACTTCGTGAAGATCTACCCTAGCAAGGCAAGTCCTTTGTGGGCGATGGACATGGTGGGATAGACACGGTTGCTTCTTCGTGGACCCTTCGTGGGTGGAGCCCTCCATGGACTCACGCAACCGTTACCCTTCGTGGGTTGAAGTCTCCATCAACATGGATGTACGATAGCACCACCTATCGGAACCACGCCAAAAATCTCTGTGTCTACATTGTGTTTGCTCCCTCCAAACTCCTCCCTTTACCTTCATATGAAATTGTTTTACATTCCGCTGCTATACTCTAAGAATTGCATGTGTAGGTTGATTACTTGATTTGTGCTAAGTTGCTAAAATCTGCCAAGACTTAAAATTGGGAAAAGGCTAGATTTTTATTTGGTCAAGTAGTCTAATCACCCCCCTCTAGACATACATTTGATCCTACAAGTGGTATCAGAGCTTTGGTCTCCATTTCCTTTGATTTCTATAGCTTTTGGTGATCATAGCCTTGGTTTCACAGCCTAGGAGAGTATGGCGTCTAGTGAGGGAAATCACCACCATAGAGGTCCTTAATTTGATGGCACTAATTTTGCTAGTTGGAAGCATAAGATGAAAATGCATATTCTTGGACATAACCCCGCTGTATGGGCTATTGTGTGTATTGGCTTGCAAGGTGAATTCTTTGATGGGAGAGAACCGAACCGAGAAGCTACCGCGGAAGAGCTGAAGATGCTGCAATACAATGTTCAAGCTTGTGATATTCTCTTCAACGGATTGTGCCCCAAAGAATTCAACAAAATCAGCCCTCTTGAGAATGCAAAGGAAATTTGGGATACTTTGATTGATATGCACGAAGGTACCGACTCCGTCAAGGAATCCAAATTGGATGTGCTTCAAAGTCAACTTGAAAAGTTCAAAATTAAGGATGGTGAAGGTGTCGCTGAAATGTACTCTAGGCTTGCTCTCATCACAAATGAGATTGCCGGCTTAGAAAGTGAAGAGATGACCGATAGATTCATCATCAAGAAGATCTTAAGAGCCTTGGATGGAAATAATGATACCGTGTGCACATTGATCCAAATGGTGCCCAATTACAAAGATCTCAAGCCAACGGAAGTCATTGGAAGAATTGTTGCTCATGAGATATCACTCAAGGATAAGGAAGAGCTTCACAACAAGTCAAGTGGTGCTTACAAAGCCTCATGTGATGCTCCCACATCATCAAGTGAGAAACAAACATTCAATGAAGAATTGAGCCTAATGGTGAAGAACTTCAACATGTTTTAAAAGAGTATAAGCAAGGAAAGAAGTTCCAAGTCAAGGTCCTACAATGAAAAAAGATCTTCAAGTCGTGAACACAATTGCTACAATTGGAAGACCCGGACACTATTCCAATGAGTGTATGGCTCCCTACAAAAGAAGAGAAGATTCTCCCAAAAGAAGAAGTAGAAGAGAAGAATCACCACCAAGAGAGAGAAGGAGTAGAGATGACCGTTATGAACGAAGAACATCACGGAGAAGCAAGGATTCAGAAAGGAAGGACAAGTCATCAAAGAGCTACACAAAACGAAGACATCAAGCTCATGTTGTAATGGGTATCTGGCTCTGACTCCGACAATCACTCCGAAAGAAGTTATCACTCCGACTCCGAATATTCTCAAGATGAAGGAGTTTCCAGTCTAGCACTTGTATCAACCAACTCCTACGACATATTTGACTCACCAAATGAAGGAATTGGAAGATGCTTCATGGCTAAAGGTCCAAAGGTAACACACCCCGAGTATGTTGATTTTAATAGTGATGAAGATGATTTGCTAGGAGATGATGATTTACTTGTTGACAACTCTAGTTATGAAAATTATGATGCCTTGCAATTAATCATGACAATCAAGATAAAATGAATGAAGATGATAAGAAGGAGATTGAGCGTCTAACCAAAGAACTAAAGACTCTTAAGTTAGCTCATGAAACTACCTTGGAAGATCATCGAGAACTTTTAAAGACTCATGAGAAGCTACACTTTGAAAAGCTCAACCTTGAGCAAGAGCATGAGTTCTTAAAGGCAATCAATAATGATCTTCGCAATAAAAGTTCTTCTTACATTGCCAGGCGTTTACTCTTGTCTACTTACATGCCACAAGTTAAATCTAGCAACAAGAACAAGAAAGATTCTTCCTCTAGTAGTAACAAAAATCATGCTAAATCCAATGTTGTTGCTTTTAGTAGTTCTCTTGATTCCACTGATGATTCTCTTAGCCAAGTTACACTTGAGCAAGAAAATAGCTTATTGAAGGGAATTATAGAGAAAGGTGTTTACGAGAGTCTTGCTGGGAGTAAGCAATTTGAGGAAATTGTATACAAGCAAGGAAGACACCAGAAGAATCAAGGTGTTGGTTTTGAACGAAAGTTCAATGCCAATGGAGTTGAGTGGGAAGAAGATCAATACCCCAAGATGAAGTTTGTTCCTCAACAAGAGAAGTATGATACTACTTCTTTCCAAGGAACACAAGCTCAAGATGATCTTCCACCACAAGACCACAAGCTAAAAGGCAAGGACAAGCTTCAAGAGGAGATTGATGCATTTGAAGAAGCACCTAAGGCCTTGGTTAACTGGGTTCCCGAGACTACATCAAGTTCCACTTCATCAAGTACGACTACAACTCCAAGGATCCCCATCAAGATGGTGTGGATCCAGAAGAAGAAGAACTAGAGAGTTCTTGAGGGTGACTCCGCCAACATACTTCACTCTTATCATTTTGGCAAGGACAAGTGCAAACAACTTCCATATCTTGCACTAGTTCAAGGAGTCACAAACCCTCTTGTTGGTAAGACAAGGGACAAGGTAACCTAATGCATTCATGGACATCATCTCATGTGAATATCACTCTATGTCTATGGATATCCTTGTTTGTTCCTTGTGGGACTAACCCGTGCAGGTATTGAAAGTGCAACTCACTCCAAAGGATTGCTCCGAATGATCTACATCAACATTGAGGATCTACATCTCCAACACCTACATGAAGTCATCATCGACATAACCCAAGGTTAGTTCATCCCTCTTAGGGGGGATATCACATCTAGGGGGAGCTTTACTCTAATCAATTGAGCTAAAGCAACTCTAATGATGTGAGCACAACAATGCTTTATGTAAAAGTGGCAACCCCACTTGTTCTTAAACGATGAGTATGACCTATGATCAAATGTTCTCATTTGACTCCTAAGTCAATATACTCATATATAGATGACCTAGTCATCGCCAAATTGCTTGATAGATGCTAGAGTGATTGTGCATACTTTGTCACATATTTCATTTATCATTTTATTGTGTGAGCATGTTGGATGCATATTTTACTCATTCGAGGACCTCCATTTGTTGCTTTAATTGTTTAGCTTTTTCTCTTTTTCCAAATTGATGGACAAGAATGCCTAAGAACTCCCTCCAGCTATCTATGCTTTCTCGTCTCAAACTCTATTCATGCTACATCACAAAGTTTGATCAAGTCAGATTCGAACCACTCTGTGTGAGGATCACTTGGAGTCCCCGGTTCATCATAGACTTAAACTTCCAAAACCTCTTTGTGTATTTCGGTATGACCGAGTCATCCATTTCGGTCACACTAAGATCACTAAGTTGATATAGGTTTTCAATCTCGGCGCAACCGATTTGAACTTTTCGGTCACACCGAGTTGCAGTAACCGCTTGCGATTCTGCATCTCGGTGCCACCGAGTTGTTCCACTCGGTCACACTGACAGGGTCGGGATATATATAAACCCACAGGTGAGATTTTGGAAATTTCTTCGAAACATCTCAGCCCGCGCGTATCCTACTCTGCCGCCTTGGGTCTCCGGATCGTCTTCTCGCAGCCAGCGACCTCCCGCCGCTGGTTTCCATCGCCGTCAACGGCATGCCGCCCCTCCGTTGCCGCCGTAGCGAACTCCACCGAACTAGGGTACAAGTTTGATCCTTTGTGCTATTATTTTAACTGTGATTCGTAGCACATTGCTCTTCCATGATCATCACTACCTATGCAAACACTCTATCCATTGAAAACATCCTTTAGGTTAGATTTGATTTGAAGATTTAGGGTTAGGTCTCCGCCGAACTCATCTCGGACCGACCGAATTGTGGAAATCGGTCTCACCGATTTGGCTTAGGCCATTGCACTTGCACTTTCGGTCTGACCGAAAACTGCAAATCAGTGTGACAGATTTTGATTCTTTGTGAAACCCTAGCAGTCCCGGTGCCATCGAACTGTGACTCGGTCTGACCGAGTTCACTAGTTTAGGTTCCAAAAGCTGCTTCGGTATCACCGAGTTTACAAATCGGTAGCTCCGAAATGCTTTCTGTGGAGAACTAAAAGTAAGTTTTTAAGTCATCTGTTTTGCAAAAACTCTGCACTTTGTGATGCTCATCCACTCTACCTCATCTATATCTATTCACAGGGTCTGCTGTCAGTAAGTTTGTAGAGATGTCTGACCAGAGCGACAGCCAGAACAGGTCTGAAGGACAAGTGGAATTGAGTGAGGGCACTAGTCCCTCAAGCAGTTATGATGAGGGCAACAGGAGCACACCAAGTAATTTACCCAAAGCAGCCACCAGGTCAAGGAAGAAGAAAATCTCAGATTCCGAAGATGAGGACTATGTGGCTGTTGAGGAGGAAGTCAGCTCCAAGAAGGTGCTGAAGAAGGAATATGGCACAACTGCGACAACTAAGCCTGGCTTGCACAAGAAGGCCCCTGCCAAGAGGGTGCCAACCTTAAAGGTTAGAGCCTCAACTGCTGAAACCACCAAGCCAACTGGAGAGGCTGTTGGAGAAGGAAAGAAGAGAAAGGAGAGGGTCAAGAAGACCACTGCCAGAATGCTTGGTAGATCCTCCATTATGAGAGATCCAGAAGAAGAGAAGAGGATGCTGCTCCAGCTCCCAAGTCTCAGAAGCTCATGGGAGATGCTATCAAATCAGGGGCTACTGCTTCAAAGCCCAAATCTGCTCCCAAGGATGCCGCTCAGAAGCCTTTTGCACCCAAGAGAAATACTAGAAGTATTCCCGCAGCAGAGAAGAACAAGGCCCCAGTGCCTCAAGTTGAAGAAGAGGATGAAGAGTCTTTTGTTTTGAGAAAATTGAAACCCAAAATCCCAGACCACAATGATGCTCATCTAGTCGTTGAGGACATGCACATCAGGAAAGATGCAGGACTGAGATTGTGGAGAGAGTCTGATCCCTATGCTGTTAGGAGGAGGACTCCAGTTGACTACAGGTTCCACACAAAAGAATAGCAAGACTTCTATGCGACAATTTTGCTCGACAAGAAGCCCATTGTTTGTGACATGAGACGGGTTGATTGGGAATACATCAAGGAGAATGAAGATCACTTCCCAGGAGTATATGACAGCTTCAAAGCATGTGGAGTAGATGAGTTTGTTGGACAAAAGCTCACAAAATGGAATGATGAGCTGATCATGCAGTTTTACTCCACTGCTCACTTTTACCTAGATGGGAAGATCATATGGATGTCTGAAGGTATAAGGTACCAATCCATAGTTGAGTAGTGGGCCAAGCTAATCAATGCCCTAGAAGAACATTAGGATGACTTCGATGTGTATGCCAAGAACAAGAAAGACCACAACTCCATGGCAAACATGCACAAAGAGATCCCTGATAAAGCTTTGGAGACTCACAAGCTTGGATCTGTACATTTCTTGTTGTCTGGTCTGCCTACCATCAACTGGATCCTAAGGCACACATTGCTACCCAAGTCAGGAGATCACAAGATGATCCTAGAACATTCCATCAACATGCTGGAAATCTTTGATGTCCCTAAGAAGTTCAAGGTCACGAGTCTGATTGTAGAGACAGTCAAGAGGACTGCTGCTGACCAAAAGAGAATTTGTGGGTATGCTCCACATATTCAGGAGCTCATCAATTCTAAGATGGGCATAGGAACATATTTGCTAGACAAGGAGCATGTAAAGCCCCGAGACTGATGCGCCAGGTGTTTTCTAGTTATTCGTTGTTCTTGCCTTGTCTTTTTTGTGTGTTGCATCTTTCCATGTCATCATCCGCATTGCATCATCATGTTTTCAAAACATGCATCCATCCGGGTTTCTCTAGTTCTTTCCGTTGTCCGTTCTGAGCCTAGACACACTTGCACGCGCCCGCGGCATGGCCGAAATATTATTTTATAAATGGCCAGAAAATGTTCTCAGATTGGGATTAAAGTTGGTGTGCGGTGTTGTTTTGTCGCCAGTAGGCCGCCTGCCAAATTTCATCGCATTCGGAGTTCATTTGATGCCCCAACGGATAACTATAGCGACAATATAGTCGGTCGAACGTCGGACGTTTTCGGTCTCTGAAAGTCTTGCCGGGCTGCACTTCTCTTCTCTCCTCTCAGTCCATGGCCCTCTACACAGCCCATAACTAGCTCTCTAAACCCACTCCGATCGAAACCACCGGATTGCGATCGGACGCTCCGAAACGCTTTGAAAACCCCCCTAACCCTAGCACCTCCTACATAAACAACCCCTAGTCTAGTTTTGGTCAAACCTAGCTCTTCCCCTACCCCTAGACCCCTTTCTCATCGGATCCGCCGCCTCCAGCCGCAGCCAACCCCCTCCTCCTCGATTTCCAGCGCCACCCAGCCGCACCCCGCCACTTGGCGCCACCGCCCCCGCGCCCCGGACCAATCTAGGCGCGCCACGTCGCCACCCCGCACCCGTCAACCACCCCCACGCTACCACCTCACCTCCCCAACCGGCTTCCCCCACCGCAGGCCCGTCAGGCCCGGGAGCAGCCCGCCTGGCCTGAATTGCCGCTGCTTCTGAGCTCTCTGCCCGTTCTGGATCGGGAGGGAGCCCGAGCGTTTCTCTCCCCGCCACGCCGGCGAGTCCGCCTGCCTGTAGCCGTCATCGGAGCCATCGACTGCCATCGCCCCAGGTCATCAGCGCGCTACCCCGCCTCATTTTCTGTCTGCTCCCTCTCCCTCATGAGCTCCTTCACTCTCTATAACTTCCTAGGTCGCCGAGGCCTCGCCATGGATGCTCGTCCGCGCCGCCGAGCTTCCGACGTCCGCGCCGCCCTGCCGACCTCAGATTCGGCCGCCTCGGCCTCCTCCTCATCAGATCCGGTGGGTCCCCGCCGTCTCGCGCTCTCGGGAGTCTTCCCGCGCCAAGCCCAGTTTGCCGTAGACCTGCGTCGTCGCTGGAGCTTCGTGCACGCGTGTGTGCGTACGAGCACACACACGGCCACCCCGCATGGGTCGGCCTGTTGACCGGCCGCTCCCATCGGCCCACCTTGCACTTCTGGCCCATGGTGAGGCCACCCCAACGCCCGTCCTTTTTTTTCCTCTGTTGGGCTTCCTGTCCAGATTTGGCATGTGTTACGTTTTTTCCCTCTATGCAATTTTAGCTAATTTCGAGAGATTGCAGTTTTTACAGAAAAACCCCTAGTTGTCATGCATATAATAACTAATTAACCGTGCATCGGAATTAAACAAACTTAATATGAAAAATGCCTAGAATTTTGTCTAGTTTCATAATATGCAACTTTTGTCCATGTTTGAAATGTTTAAAATTTTGTTTGTTTAAATTTTCTTAAGTGCCATGCTAAAATGTTTTATTTCATAACTAAATAACCGTAGCTCGGATTTAAATAAACTTTATATGTAAATGGGGTAGAAAAAATGCCTAGTTTAACATGGTGGTAGTACTTCGCATGTTTAATAACTCTAAAATTGTGTATAGGGCAGAACAGTACTAACTTTGAAATATGCATATGGGGATTTACCGGAATTGTTGTTCGTTGTTTCTGGCCTCATTTAAACTTGCCTAGATAGGTAGTTTTGTTGTGCTTCACCCCTTGACATGTTTAATAACATTTAACATTGTTGGGTACATAAACGAGAGAGAACTAAATAACTGACGTGGTGTTTCGTCAATATGCAACGGAGTTGCATATTGAGATCCACTTAATTTGTAGGATTGTTTGTGCATTTTTCCATGCCATGCCTCATCAAACCGGACATGCATCATACTTGGTTGTGCATCATGCCATGTTTATGTGATGGTTGTTTATTATGTTTCTTGCTTATTTCTGGGTTGTTTCTCTCGTTAAGTTCAGTTTTGTTCTGGAGTTGTGAGGTTTCATTGGACTATGTTGGTTCGTCTTCTTCATGGACTCGTTATTCTTCCTTGCGGGATTTCAGGCAAGATGACCATACCCTTGAAATCACTTCTATCTTTGTTTGCTAGTTGTTCGCTCTATCGGTATGTCGCGCTACCTACCACTTGTTATATAATGCCTCCCATGTTGCCATGTCAAGCCTCTAACCCACTGTCGTGGAATTGTCACGACAGATGTCCTTAGTGTCAGGACTTAGTTGCGAGGCCAACACATCTATGTGGTATCTTGAGAGGGGTTGAGCGGGACGAGAGATGCGATGTTTTTACCCAGGTTCGGCCCCTCACGGTGGAGGTAAAAGCCTACATCCTGCTTCATTGATATTGATGATGATGACCACGGTTACAAGATTGCTCTATCTCGAGAGCTGTTGTCTAAACCTAATTCGTCCAACTCGTGGAACTTGTGAATCTTGTCCCCTTTTGGGGAGCCCTGCCCCTCCTTATATATGTTGAAGGGGCGCGTTTACATGTGGAGTCCAACTCAGACTTTAACTTAAACTATTTTGACTTCCCTTCCTGGGCTTCTTAACGTGTGCCGGTTTAACATTGGTCCGCCGGTTTAACATTGGTCTGCCGGTTTAACATTGTCTGCCGGTTTAACACCAGCCGGTTTACCGTCTATCTTAACCATCTGTCTTGACTCTGTCTTAACTCTCTGCCGGTTTACCATTAACATAAACCTGCCTGCTGGGCCTTGGGCCTTGTCATCCATCTGGAACACGCGCCGGGTCACCAATGAGTCTTCAGGCTCGTGAATCGTCATACCAGCGAACCGCCAGACACGTAAGTCGCCAATCCTCTGGCGGTTTACCAATGAAACGCCTAGCCCGGCCGGGTTATACTTCCGTCCGGTTTACACCGCGGGGTATATCCCCGACATTAGCCCCCAAGTTTAGCTTGGATTTATCCATGGTAAACTTATGTTGCAAAACAAACACAAGAACAAATTTGACAGGTTGTGCTCCGGGTTAAGAATTCTTTTAAACCGGTACCTGGTCACCCTTAAGTCCTTGTTATTTCCTCCTTCTGGGAAGTTCGGGTCAACAGACCAGCTTCATAATCAATTTGCCGACATTGGTTTGTCACAGAGAAATATTGTGAAGAATAACTCCTTTGACTCAGCTCCCAAAGCGCCGGTTTAAGAAATATGGGTCTTGAAATACTTATCTGATATTCAGCCGGTTTGAAGATATAAAACTTGCCGGTTTAATATTACCAAAATGGCCAGTTTATAAATATTGATGGCACCGGGTCATAATTGTTGTCGACACCGGGTCATGTAATTGATCTTCCTGATTTGCTCAAAACTGATAAAATGAAGATGTTCCTCCTTTATATGCATAATACATGTAGCCCCCAAGTTTTAAGAGGAGAACATAGTGATAACTTAAGACTTGCTCCAATAAGTGTTTCAACCTTGAAGAAATCCGGTTTGCTCATCTGAATCATATAAACTGAATACTCCATATATGTAGCCCCCAAGTGCCGGGTTGTCCTACTTGCAGCAACCTGGGACTTGTAATTGCTTATAAAAACTTCAATCAGTGTAACCCCCAAGGGCCGGGTCATTATGCAATAATGAACAGGAACTTTGTAAATATAATTATGTAGATTTTAGCAGTGATGTGTAGCCCCCAAGGGCTGGCTTAGTAAGATAATACTGAACCGGAACTTGATATATACTTCAATGAAAATAACATCTTATAATGTAGCTTCCATCGTAGGGCTCGAACCCACGTCCACAAGGTTAAGAGCTTTGTGCTTTACCAACTGAGCAATGGATCCTTCAATATTATGGACGAAAACTTGTGTACCTTGAATTGTTGACAGGAGCAATTGGTAGCCCCCAAGGGCCGGCTCATTATAATATGCCGATTCGGATCTTCAATAAGACTAGTAAAAATGACTTTGCATTAGCCCCCAAGTGTCATGGTGCATGCCTGCAGCGACATGATACTTGCATGTAATCTCAATTTGAATAATGTAGCCCCTAAGTGCCGGGTTGTAAGCGTGCAGCGACTCGGGACTATTCCTTCCATTGTAGAATAAATCATATCCTTTGATAAAATAATAGCCATTGCGCTAAAGCGACTTTGAAAACTCAATACCGGTTATTAATAACCATAAAAATCCAGCCATGTTGGCTATTCAAGATAATATAATCCGGTGAAAACCTTATTCATTCAATATCATAATGAAAATTCAGCCAAGTTTGGCTATTTGAATAATATAACACAATGATTTATAAGCGCATGATTCCAATGGCGCAATCCAAATATATATACTGGCGACTTATAGTCCAAAGCCAGGCCGGTTTAACGAACCTATTTCTGCATACAAGCAGTTTAAAGTGTCCTGGCGTTTTACCGCCGGACGGGTCATAATGCCCAACATATAACCCGGGTTTATAACCAAGGCTGCACTTAAGAATAATCAAATATGAAATACATCATACCTGTGACATTGAATCACATTGTTGGTTTTACCAACGTTTTGTAGTAAAGGTGATAACCCCAATCTTGAGTACTGATAACTCCTTCCATATTGTGCTGGTTTAGGAAAAAACCGTACCGGGTTGTGATAAACACCGGATTATCCATATTCGATGCTGGCGACTTGTAGTCAAAACCGGGCGAGGTTAATAATCTCTGGATTGTAACTTGTACTGACAACTTATAGTTGACAGCCTAACCGGGTTGAGAAAACTCCGGTTTATAATTGAGTTTGTACTAACAACTGATAGTTGAAAGCTTGTGCTGGGTTAAGAATCACCGGACTGATTTGATGACTGATAATCATGCCGGGTCAATAGACATCGGTTCAACATAAAATTTATCAAAAGAGAAAAATCTTGACAAAGGCAAATAAAACCGTGTAGTCGAGGCTTTTGAAGGGCTGCCAGGCCCAAATTCGAGGCTTTTCATGGGCTGCCAGGCCGCTGAATTAAACCATTTGACAAAGCCTTTTAAGATGGCCCTCCAACTAACCAATCATCGTTTTAACTTTGACAAGTTCAGGGTCTCAATGAGAGTAACTGTCAAACGTTCGATGGGTCGTGCCAGGATTACCTGGATAGGAGTGGCTTACTTGATGAAGGCAGGTTAACCCAGGGTTTTAGGTGAATACACCAGGCTTCCAAGCCGTGGGTCGATACCCAGCTACAAGGGTCCTTTCAAACTCTTTGGTATTTGACGCAAAGAGCCCCCAAGTAACTTTGTGAGCTGTACTCAATGGGTGCCTATGTTTGAGTTGTGCGTAGCAACAAGACTCTCTTTGGCCCCTTGGGTGTGAAGCTCCCAAGCTTTGTTGTGGCGTGATAGACGCATCAAGAGGGTAGTAACGCTATGTTCTCTTTGGTGAATACACCTATGTTTGAACAGGAAGCCCCCAAGTTTTGTTGTGGCGTGATAGCCGCATCAAGAGGGTAGTAACGCTATGTTCTCTTTGGTGAATACACCTATGTTTGAACAAGAAGCCCCCAAGTAATCATATGAAGATGAACCCATAAGGCAGGATACCCATGTTTGAACCGCGCGTCCGGGCAGCAGGTCCTCTTGGGCAACCTTTAACTTTTTGCAAGAGATAAATTCTTCTTGAACCGGAAATTCTTAAACCGGATATTGAGAGCACCAAAGCTTTGTGGGAGACATCTTTCCCTTGAACCGGATTTTAAACCAGCATTCTTTATTTTGAACCGACAATTTTCTGACAGCCTTTCAATTTTCATCAATATGGCGGTATCCTTTAGAACCGGGTTATCATTCCCTCCAATGACCCGGAGTTCCCGAGTCATGTCATTGTAGCCCCCGAGTCTCAAGGCGACTTGAGGAGTTGGCTTGAGATTCTTCATAATTAACTGTGATATAGACCGGTTTGAATCCTGCATGGGACAACTTGCAAACTGAAGTAATTGCTCTTTTAAAGAAAGCAATATATAATGTATAAAAATATGCTAGATGGATTTCACCCGATGCGTCAGGTCAGCAATTATCACCGCGGAGTTCATGATCACCGTGGTGAAACTGAAAACAATCGCGGCCGAGTCGGCTGCGGGTGCTGACAGATTTTTTGGCCATGGCGTTTTAAACCAGTGTGGATGGGAGAATCGGCTGCGGCATTGTAAACCGGTGCGGTCGCGAGAGACGGCCACGACGCTGTAAGCCGGTGCGGTTGTTCGTTGAATAACGACGATCACCTGGGCCAAAGATGTTGGCGTGCCTTCATCTCCGCGGTATAATATCACCTTTTGTTGCCCTGCATAAACAATATTGCAGAACAAGGCAAAGATAAACTTGTTTTTTGACAAAAATAACATGTGCTAATAAATCAAATTTGGATGGATATCACCTGATTCGCCCAGACAACAGATGAGTGGGCCATGGCATTGTAAGCCGGTGCGGACGCGTGAACCGGTGCCGACGCGTGAACCGCCGTGAGGGCGGACGGGCGAGTTGATGTAAACCGGGCCACTCGAGCAGGGACTTGTGCTCGTCTGTTCATCGGGTAGTGTGACACGGGCGAAACACCATCGTAGAATGTTGCCAGTGCATGCTCTATACCCGCAGTATAACAATAAATTTACCTGATTATGTTTTTGTCAGATGAACGAGATACTGGTGCCATATAACACTGAATAGTATATGCATGTTGAACTCCGCTGATGTGATGTAGTATAACATTCACGTGACCCTCTGTTGTAACCTTTTTTTTGTGTCCACGCAAGCTGCTCACGGGTCACTTCCTCGCCAAATCATCATTGCTGGTCGCTACCTCGCCAGTCGAAGGCATATCCGTTGATTGTGCTTGTGAGTGGCAGGTTGCGATGATAATGCAACTATGAAGTTGCCCAAACCGGATATCATAGAAAACAGATATCAGGCGCGGAGAGCCTGGCGGTTTGAAGCGAGCGCGCAAGTTTAACGCGTCAGGCGGTTCACGTCGCTGCTAGAAGCAAAGACCAGGCAGTGCACGGAGGAGCGATGGGCCTGGCAGCAAGGCAGAAACAACCCATGGTCGCAACGACTCAAAGATGGCGTGAAGTGATGGAGGAGGCGTGACTGCAGCAGCTCGAGCACAAGACAACATGGCGGCTTAGCCACGTGGGCTATAGCAGCTCGGCGTCCGAGAGCGGCTCGCGGGCGTGTTGAGGTAGTCCTCCGTTGATTTAGGGGTGCGGCGGCTCGGTGCAGCTTCAGAGGCAAAGGTGTTGCCGCTGGGCGACTCAGGGATGCAGATATGGCCCAGAGCAGAGGCCGGCGTGGGCGACAGAACTGGAGGGCCGCTGCATGGATGGCAGTTTAGAAGTGGATGTAGCACACGAAGTAGATCTGAGGCGCGAGCCGGGGCGGCTGCGTGTGGAGTGGAGAAGAAGCGCAACTGAGACGTCAGCGAGTTGGAGAGGTGCCGGTCCAGTAGGGCCACGCGGACATGCGGCAGTCAGACACGCCCGACGATGGCGGTTTAGAGATAAAAACGAAAACAGAGCTTCAGCACGTGGCCTCGTCCAAACTTGATGTTTGACTTTGTCAATCCGCCCCGGTGTTGGAATCCTGTATCTTCACGTAAGGCAAATCATGCTATTTTTCTTCTCTAATTCTCGACTGAACCTCCTGGTAGATTCCTTGCAGCAATCAGAGTTGACCAATAGAAAACTGATTTGGTTTCAGGTGATATACTAGTCGAGAAGTACACCACACTTTGAAACCATTAGGCTGTGACGCTTGATGTGATGGAAACAATTTGACCGTGTCGGCGAATCTTGTACGCGGCGCCGGCGGTGACAACCTGGCGAATCAGACCAAAAAACAAACACAACTTAATGATTTTCCATCCGTACGGATCGACTTCCTTTTTGCACCTTGGCCTCTTGTAGCGGTACTCTCGAAATTTGGCTCCGGACTGACGGAACGCCAGGTCGCATGCGGGGACGCACAGATTCAAACCTAATTTTTCTTAAACTCAAATCTGACGGATTATCAATCTGAACCGATAAACTTGAAGTTGATGCAGATTATTCCAATCAGGCTCTTCTTTATCCGGAAAATCACAAACTCCCGATCTCTAGGAGAGATCCCTCCAAGAACTCAACACCACCGTGCGCAGGCCGCACGGTGGGCGCCGACTGTCGTGGAATTGTCACGGCAGATGTCCTTAGTGTCAGGACTTAGTCGCGAGGCCAACGCATCTATGTGGTAGCTTGAGAGGGGTTGAGCGGGACGAGAGACGCGATGTTTTTACCCAGGTTCGGCCCTCACAGTGGAGGTAAAAGCCTACATCCTGCTTCATTGATATTGATGATGATGACCACGGTTACAAGATTGCTCTATCTCGAGAGCTGTTGTCTAAACCTAATTCATCCAACTCGTGGAACTTGTGAATCTTGTCCCCTTTTGGGGAGCCCTGTCCCTCCTTATATATGTTGAAGGGGCGGGTTTACATGTGGAGTCCAACTCGGACTTTAACTTAAACTATTTTGACTTCCCTTCCTGGGCTTCTTAACGTTTGCTGGTTTAACATTGGTCCGCCGGTTTAACATTGGTCTGCCAGTTTAACATTGTCTGTCGGTTTAACACCAGCCGGTTTACCGTCTGCCTTAACCATCTGTCTTGACTCTGTCTTAACTTGAAAGTGCAACTATCCCTAGGTGGTTTTGGTAATTCATAACAACATATAGCTCATTGAGCTAATGCTATTCCAAGATGATTATTTCAGGAAAGCTCAATGATTGGCATGGCATGGATATGAAAGTGGAACCCTCAAAATGCTAAGGACAATGGATTGGCTCAAGCTCAAAAGCTCAAGACTCTTCATTTTATATTTTAGTGATCCAAGATCACATTGAGTCCATAGGAAAAGCCAATACTATTAAGAAGGGATGAGGTGTTGCTTAATGAGCCTCTTGCTTCATGTCCTTAATGATATGCTCCAAAATCCTCAACTACTTTCCCATATCCACATATGACCTAAACTCTAAGCCAAACTCGGTCCTACCGATTTTTCCTATCCGGCGCCACCGAGTTTCACTTGTCATTAGCCACTGCCAAACCCTAGCAATTCGGTTCTACCGATAAGGTTCTCGGTCCCACCGAGATGGGGTTGCAAACTCTCTGTTTCCCTTTCATATCTTTTCGGTCCCACCGAAAGAGCGAATCGGTCCCACCGAGATTGCAATGTAAACTCAGTGTTTCCCCTTTGTAACTTTTCGGTCTCACCGAGTTCCACTCGGTCTTACCGAAAGAGAAAATCGGTCCCACCGAGTTTGCCTGACCAACTCTCTGGTTAGCTAATTAACAAATTCGGTCTCACCGAGTTTGTGTAATCGGTCTCACCGAGATTACGTTATGCCCAAACCCTAACCGAATCGGTCCTACCGAGTTGCATGTCGGTCCCACCGAAATTCCTAACGGTCACTAGGTTTACTATTTCGGTCAGACCGAGTTTTATGATTCGGTCCCACCGAGATTGGAAAACTGTGTAACGATTGGATTTTGTGTGGAGGCTATATATACCCCTCCACCTCTTTCTCATTCAGTGAGAGAGCCATCAGAACACACACATCATTCCAACTCATTTGTTCTGAGAGAGAACCACCTACTCATGTGTTGAGATCAAGACATTCCATTCCTACCATATGAATCTTGATCTCTAGCCTTCCCAAGTTGCTTTCCACTCAAATTCTTCTTTCCACCAAATCCAAATCCTATGAGAGAGAGTTGAGTGTTGGGGAGACTATCATTTGAAGCACAAGAGCAAGGAGTTCATTACCTACACACCATTTGTTACTTCTTGGAGAGTGGTGTCTCCTAGATTGGCTAGGTGTCACTTGGGAGCCTCCGACAAGATTGTGGAGTTGAACCAAGGAGTTTGTAAGGGCAAGGAGATCGCCTACTTCGTGAAGATCTACCACTAGTGAGGCAAGTCCTTCGTGGGCGATGGCCATGGTGGGATAGACAAGGTTGCTTCTTTGTGGACCCTTTGTGGGTGGTTGCTTCTTCGTGGACCCTTTGTGGGTGGAGCCCTGTGTGGACTCGCGCAACCGTTGCCCTTGGGTGGAGCCCTGTGTGGACTCGCGCAACCGTTACCCTTCGTGGGTTGAAGTCTCCATCAACGTGGATGTAGGATAGCACCACCTATCCGAACCACGGGAAAAACATCCGTGTCTCCAATAGCGTTTGAATTCTCCAAACCCTTCCCTTTATATTCTTGCAAGTTGCATGCTTTACTTTCCGCTGCCAATATACTCTTTGCATGCTTGCTTGAATAGTGTGATGATTACTTGACTTGTCCTAAAATAGCTAAAATCTGCCAAGAACTAAAATTGGGAAAAGGTTAAGTTTTTATTTGGTCAAGTAGTCTAATCACCCCCCCCCCTCTAGACATACTTTCGATCCTACATAACTCTCCACCGGTTTACCATTAACATAAACGTTCCTGCTGGGCCTTGGGCCTTTTCATCCATCTGGAACACGCGCCGGGTCACCAATGAGTCTTTAGGCTCGTGAATCGTCATACAAGTGAACCGCCAGACACGTAAGTCGCCAATCCTCTGGCGGTTTACCAATGAAACGCCTAGTCCGACCGGGTTATACTTCCGGCCGGTTTACGCCGCGGGGTATATCCCCGACACCCACCTTCCTAGCAAACCGTTATTTGGCTATGTTACCGCTTTGCTCAGCCCCTCTTATAGCGTTGCTAGTTGCAGGTGAAGTTGAAGTTTGTTCCATGTTCGAACATGGATATGTTGGGATATCACAATATCTATTATTTTAATTAATGCATCTATATACTTGGTAAAGGGTGGAAGGCTCAGCCTTATGCCTGGTGTTTTCTTCCACTCTTGCCGCCCTAGTTTCCGTCATACCGGTGTTATGTTCCTTGATTTTGCGTTCCTTACGCGGTTGGGTGTTATGGGAACCCCTTGACAGTTTGCTTTGAATAAAACTCCTCCAGCAAGGCCCAACCTTGGTTTTACCATTTGCCTCACCACCACCTATAATTTTCCCTTGGGAATCGTGCTCCCGAGGGTCATCTTTATTTTAACCCCCCGACCAGTGCTTCTCTAAGTGCTAGTCCGAACCGGGCAACCTGCGGGGCCACCTCGGGGAAACTTGAGGGCTGGTTTTACTCGTAGCTTGACCTATCTGGTATTGCCCTAAGAACGGGATATGTGCAGCTCCTATCGAGATTGTCGGCACATCGGGCGGCTTTGCTGGTCTTGTTTTACCATTGTCAAAATGTCTTGTAACTGGGATTCCGAGACTGATCGGGTCTTCCCAGGAGAAGGAATATCCTTCGTTGACCGTGAGAGCTTGTGATGGGCTAAGTTGGGACACCCCTGCAGGGTTTGAACTTTCGAAAGTCGTGCCCCCGGTTATGTGGCAGATAGGAATTTGTTAATATCCGGTTGTAGAGAACTTGAGACTTGACTTAATTAAAATGCATCAACCGCGTGTGTAGCCATGATGGTCTCTTTTCGGCGGAGTCCGGGAAGTGAACACGGTTTTGGAGTTATGCTTGAACGTAAGTAGTTCCAGGATCACTTCTTGATCACTTCTAGCTTCTCGACCATTGTGTTGCTTCTCTTCTCGGTCTTATTTGCGTAGGTTAGCCACCATATGTGCTTAGTGCTTGCTGCAGCTCCACCTCATTACCCTATCCTACCCATAAGCTTAAATAGTCTTGATCTCGCGGGTGTGAGATTGTTGAGTCCTCGTGGCTCACAAATACTTCCAAACATTTGCAGGTGCCGATGATACCAGTGCAGGTGATGCTACCGAGCTCAAGTGGGAGCTCGATGAAGATCTTGATCATTGTGTTGTGTCTTTTCTGGTTGATCAGTAGTGGAGCCCAGTTGGGACGATCGGGGATCTAGCATTTGGGGTTGTCTTCTTTTATTTTGGTTCCATAGTCGGACCTTGATTGTACTCTGGATGATGTATGTTTAACTTGTATTTGTGTGAAGTGGCGATTGTAAGCCAACTATTTATCCCTTTCTTATTCTGTACATGGGATTGTGTGAAGATTACCCCTCTTGTGACAAAACCTACCATGCGGCTATGCCTCTAAGTCGTGCCCCGACACGTGGGAGATATAGCCGCATTGTGGGTGTTACAGAGCATCTACCCTTAATTCCTGAATTTGAAGACAACATAATAGTGATGAATGAGGAGGAACCATCATCAGCTCAAGCACAAGAGAAGAGAGCCAAAGCTAAGGCAAAGAAAGCTCCAAGGATGCCAAGTGCAAAAGAAGCATCTCAGGTATTCCTCAAGTCAAAACAAGATCAATTGGGCTATCTGATTCAAGCTACACTGAGGATTGAGAAGGGATTGGCCACCCTAACTCAGAATCAGGAGAGCTTGGAGAGGATTGTTGAGACAAAATTCTATGATCTTGACCTCAAGGTAACTGAGATACAGACTGCAGTTGAGTAGCTTCAGGAGGAAGCTGAAGAGAGGAGAGGGAAGGCAACTACAGATGCATTTCAGCGAGTGCCAAGGAGTCAGAGGTCTGCTGCCGTACCACTGACAGATTCTAGAGCTACAACATCAACATCAGCAGCTACAGCTCCAGTGCCACCTCCAGCACCCACTCCACCAGCTCCAACTACATCCACAGATGCATTCGTCTTTGGAGTTCTCTCTACACCACCTCCCGAAGACCAAGACTTTGAGACGCATAGCACTATGCATATTTGAACTTTTTGGTAACTTGTTGCCAAAGGGGAAGAAATATGTATAGATCATAGGCTTTGAGAGAGTGTTTTGCGTCTTTGCCTTTGGTTGAACTTTTTATTGTGTGAGATACTTTATGTCCTTGTGTGAGATACTTATGTGATCATGTGGTTGATCATTTGCTACCTTAATGCTTGGTTGGATATACTTATGTGATCATGTGGTTGATCATTTGCTACCTTAATGCTTGGTGATGAGTGCATGCTTCTAATTTCTATCATTTTGAGCGCTCCATCAAGATGTATGTGACATGGAAGAGTAACCCATGATCCTAAGCGATTGTGCATTTGCATTCAAAAGCAAATTTAAATAATGCACAAATTTAGGGGGAGCTCTTGCTTATCACATACTTCTCAAAGCGACGATGTTTTTCAATCTTATGATCATTTGTCGAAGCTTTGATCTATATGTTGTCATCAATTACCAAAAAGGGGGAGATTGAAAGAGCAACTATCCCTGGGTGGTTTTGGTAATTCCTAACAATATATAGCTCACTGAGCTAATGCTATTTTAAGATAAATATTTCAGGAAAGCTCAATGATTGGCATGGCATGGATTAGAAAGTGGACCCCTCAAAATGCTAAGGACAAAAGATTGGCTCAAGATCAAAGCACAAGACTCTACATTTTACTTTTAATGATCCAAGATCACATTGAGTCCATAGGAAAAGCCAATACTATTAAAAGGGGGTGAGGTGTTGCTTAATGAGTTACTTGCTCAAAATGCTTAGTGATATGCTCCAAAAACCCTCAACTACTTTCTCATATCCACATATGTCCCAAACCAAAAGTCAAACTTGGCCCCACTGAAATCTTCTATCCGGCGCCACCGAGTTCACTTGACATAGCCACTGCCACAAACCCTAGTCACTATGGTCTCACCGATAGGGATCTCGGTCTAACCGAGGTGGGATTGCAACCTCTCTGTTTCCCTTCGTAACGTTTCGATCCAACCAAGATGAGTGATCGGTACCACCAAGATTGCAATGCAAACTCTCTATTTCCCCTTTGTAATGTTTCCGTCCAACTGAGATGAGCGAATCGGTCCCACCGAGTTTTCCTGACCAACTCTCTGTTTGTCTATTACCAAAATCGGTCCCACCGAGTTTGTGTAATCGGTCTCACCGATATTATGTTATGCCCTAACCCTAATGGAATCGGTCCCACTGAGTTGACATGTCGGTCCCACCAAAAATCCTAACGTTCACATTTTGAACTAAATCGGTCTGACCAAGTTTTATAATTCGGTCCCACCGAGTTTGGTGATTTGTGTGTAACGGTTAGATTTTGTGTGGAGGCTATATATACCCCTCCACCCACTCTTCATTCGTGGAGAGAGCCATCAGAACATGCCTACACTTCCAACATACATTTTCTGAGAGAGAACCACCTACACTTGTGTTGAGGTCAAGATATTCCATTCCAACCATATAAATCTTGATCTCTAGCCTTCCCCAAGTTGCTTTACACTCAAATCGTCTTTCTACAAAATCCAATCCTATGAGAGAGAGTTGAGTGTTGGGGAGACTATCATTTGAAGCACAAGAGCAAGGAGTTCATCATCAACACACCATCTATTACCTTTTGGAGAGTGGTGTCTCCTAGATTGGTTAGGTATCACTTAGGAGCCTCCGTTAAGATTGTGGAGTTGAACCAAAGAGTTTGTACGGGCAAGGAGATCACCTACTTCGTGAAGATCTACCTTAGTGAGGCAAGTCCTTCATGGGTGATGGCCATGGTGGGATGGACAAGGTTGCTTCTTCATGGACCCTTCATGGCTGGAGCCCTCCGTGGACTCGCGCAACCATTACCCTTCGTGGGTTGAAGTCTCCATCAACGTGGATGTACAATAGCACCACCTATCGGAACCACGCCAAAAATCTCTGTGTCTACATTGTGTTTGCTCCCTCCAAACTCCTCCCTTTACCTTCATATGAAATTGTTTTATATTCTGCTGCTATACTCTTAGAATTGCATGTGTAGGTGGATTACTTGATTTGTGCTAAGTTGCTAAAATCTGCCAAGACTTAAAATTGGGAAAAGGCTAGATTTTTATTTGGTCAAGTAGTCTAATCACCCCCCTATAGACATACTTTCGATCCTACATGTGGTATCAGAGTTTTGGTCTCCATTTGCTTTGATTTCAACAGAACGGGCTCGATGATACGAAGAAGTGGGCTTTGGAATTACCTCAATAGGAGTTGTGGTTGAAAAGACACGGTCGTTCGTTTGTTAGGCAGAAAACAAATAAAAAATTATTCATTTCAGCCCTAAACAGACGAACGTTCACAAAATAGGGGTTTCGGCCTGTGGCTGGAAAAAGAGATAGTGCCTTCTGTGAAATACGCTTTCCTGCAGAGAAAACGTACTTGGTTATAAGCCGCAGAGAAAAACGCTTTCGACTACAGAAAACGTAAAACAGAGAAAGACGTTTTCACTAATCCACGTCATCAGCGCGGGGTCAACGGGCGGAGCGGCTGACGGGTGGGGTCGCGGGGCCCACGGCCAGCAGGCGATGGCGGTGCCATCTCTTTCCTCTCACCCGCGCCTGGCTGGAGAAGAGCCGGCCCCGATGAGGCCTGCCGGCGCTACAGGGCACCTCCGGTGATGCTCCGCCTATGGAACTGCTCAGCGTTGAGCGACGCATCGAGTGGTCCCATCCACCGTTGCCGGAGTGGACCGAGTCGACGACGCTTTCGACGCCGGCAGACGAGAGCTTCGGGGGTGGACGGGGTTGGAGCTACGGTGAGTTCGGCGATGAACAGAGTAGATGGGGAGGGTCTTCGGGGACTAGGTGGTGCGCCGGTGGTGGTAGAAGGAGGAGAGGGAGCTTGACTTGGTCGAATTTGAGAGGATGCCGCAGTGGCCATGGCGGCGATGGCGGGCAGGGAGAGCTCCAGTGGCTCAGGGAAGAGGCTAGGGAGGGGTAGTGGAGTGAGTGAGGTCGAGTAGTGAAGTGAGACGTGGTCGGGAAGGCCTTAAATAGGCGCGGCCGAAGTCTCCCGAGCCGGTTGCCGCCACTCGAGTCCAGCCAACGCTCTGGCGCGCTCAGCAGTCACAGGGAGGGGTGAGATCATGACGAAGAGGAGCCGATGAAGGTCACAGAGTAGCGCAACGGCAAGGGCAGCAGAGGAAGAAGAGATGAGCGCATTTAAGGCCTTGTCGGCCACTGTACGTCTGTGGGCGCATGGCGTCTAGCTCCGGCGAGGAGGCTTCGATAGGGGGCAGGGACACGAGAGTGACGGAAGAGGAAGGGGGAGTCAGGTCGGCATGCTCGGACACGAGAAAACTGTCGAGGCAGAGCTGGCCGGCGCGTCTCGACGCCCAGAGTGCGGCCAACGCTGCCAGAGCGCATGGACAGACCTGGACACAACGCGGTCACCACTGCACCCGGCAAGGAGGGGACGCAAGAGGCAGAGAAACATTGTCCAGAGTGTTGTCTTTCCATCATAGGGGCTGCGGGAGTTGAGGGAGCATCAAACGAAGCCAAGGTGATGTGTGAGTGCCCGTGTGAAGTTTGTTGTATCAAATTTGGCTGCGCACTGCTGATCAGCAGAGATTTGATTGGGTCAAATGGAGATGTCTGGGAGGATTAGCTACGGTAGGACTATGATCCTAGATAGTTTTAGGAGAAATGGACCAATAATTGATATAGTTGCTTTGCAACTACAAATATGGTCCAGAATCTTGATCAGGAAGGTGCACTCACATGGAGTAGCCAATTGATCTGAAATTTGGCAAGGCTTGATGATATGGACATATAAAGATGCTGTAAACATTTTATACCAAATGGACAAGCCAAAATGGTACTTCCTTCACAAGCATCCTCACTGTCCAAAACCTTGCAAACATTCTAGAGGAAGATTGGCTTTATGAATTGATCCCAAAATTGGTGGAGAGATGTTATAAGGGTAGGGGAACAATCTGATAATTTATCAGAATTAATTAAGCAATAAAAATTATACTTGCTTCACAACCTAAAAATATTAACATAATCAAAGATTTGATGTTGTGCTCACATAGATGATAGGATAGAGCTAAAATTTGGAGGAGGGTGCTAATATGAGGACATGAAGGAGTGTGTAAAATTTCAACTCATTTGAAAGCTCCTAGCTAGTACTTCCTTCAGAATGCCTTCTGTCTGACAGAAAGTTTGAAAAATTGCTGAGGAAGATTGGCCAAGCAAATAAAGTTGAATTTCGGCATGAGGCAATGATTTGGACATAAGAGAATGCCCAAATGGTTTGGGAGCAATCAGGAAAGGATAGGTGGCACTTCCTTCACAGAAAGCCACATTGGACAAAAATGAAGAATATTTTTTGGGGAATTATTCTTGGGCTAGGACATGAGAGTTTGGGCATATTTGATCAACATATGACCCAAAGAAATTATGAGAATTGTTTGGGAATTTTGGGAGTGGCAGAAATATAGGTTGCTTCACAACCTAAGGCAGACATGGTTATTCCTTTAATAGAAAAAGGAATATTCCCTAGAAAAGAATTTTAGGGTTGGGCTAGAATGGTCTTGTGCTAGATTTGAGGATGATGAATCACTTGGAAGAGGAAACGAACATGATTTCCCAGGTGACAAGGCCACAGAACCACTCCAAAAAGAAAAATAGAGTAAAAACCAAATAAATCAAATTAAAAAAGGGGCAAAAAAACCAGGCTGTTACAAACCTTCCCCCCTTAAAGAAATCTTCTCCTCGAGATTTGGTTGCTTAGGGAACAAATATGACTTGAGGATACCATTTCCAACTTGGGTATCCATTTCCTTTGTATATTGTTCCCTCAAGAATCTGAGATGATTTTGCTTACCTTGCTCTCGGGTGGTTTGCTTCCCCTTTCCCAATTCTGACAGGTTTTTGTTCATAAACCAAATCCTTTTGCTGACGTAGATTCTCTCATGTCTGTGGCGACATCCAATGGATCTAATCATAAATTTTCCTTTTTCATGAAAACCTTTTACTTCTGCCATGGAGTTTGCTCAAACAAATGCATGTCTTCTGGGTTCCATAAATGCTGAGAATCATGGCCATTTTCTGACAGGATCTGACTGCTCATAGATGGTGTTGATTTATCTTGATTTATTCCATTGGCTCGAGCATGCGTCATGTACCAAAGATTCAACTACCTTCTGTCGTGTGCAATATGCAAGGGTATGGACTTATAACTGTGTCATACCTCAAATATTAACAGCTTGGGGCAGTCCTGACAGGAGTGTTGGCGAGAAAATACTTTTCATGACCTGTTGTCCATGCACTTGATTCCACCATTGAATATACCTGGCCTGATCTGATGGTTCTGCTTTTGATTTGCCCATGTTGTTGGTGTACCCATCTGTAGTAATAGACTATGTGATGCTTGTAACAATGTCACTGAAGTCAAACTGCTGAGGTTGTACCTGAATCTTGGATCTGACAGAACAAACTTGGATATTCCGCACTATCCATCTTAAGCGGGTCAGCGGAATATGAAATCCTTGTAAATAGAGTAGGCCGCTGAGAGTATGCCTTTGTGGATCCATATGGAATTTATGGCTTTCAACTGACTTGGATATCCGGACCCTGATGGTCGCACAAAAATCATCATCATACTTTTGCTGTCAGTCTCATCCTTTGACGGTCATGATTTTCTTTGCCAGGATACCTTACTAAAATAACTTGGCCGCACATGTCTTTAATTCTTTGTATGATCATGGATGTGGTTGGTGCAATATTTTTGGCATCATTCCTTGTGCTTATTTCCTGACCGGGGTCCGTACATATCTGACATATACTCGGGCTTGTAGCGGTACAAAGCTTGTTGTTGAGGCCAACCATCCAAGAGGGTGACAAGAGTTCATGAGACCTCCTTGTCGGTGTGGGAATATTGGCCTTGGTTGCCATTGTCAAGACTGTTGATTCTGTGATGTCATCTCCAGAGCTTGTCGATCCTTGTATTACATAAGATGTGTATCTCTGCTTATCTTCATTTGCATGCCTCATGAGGTTGTTGAATCCATACCTTTCTTAGGTATATCTGCTTGATCATTGCCATATCTCATATGAGTGACTGATATGACTGGGGATGCATGCTCACCATATACATAAGAACAATATGCCACCGAACACTCGATCCTTGCGGTAGGCATATGTCTTGACTGAATTGTACTTCTGACAAAATTATTGCAAATCTGATCCTTGAACTGCACTGTCATATACTGCTTGCTCAATGTGTCATATCTTGTAACAATACTGAATACAACATGCGGTGTCGTACTGAAGATGGCAATGTGTCGTGGGTTGAAAGTTACCCGAGTAACTTGTATGTCTGGGGATACATCCTCACCATATATGTGGAAATATGTGTAGCCGAACACTTGATTTCTAAAGCAGACATCTGCTTTGACTGACTTGTACTTTTGACCAAAAGTATTGCTGATCTGACTCTTGAGATGTACTGCCATATACTGCCAACTCACCGCATAATCTCTAAGGATGGTGCAATATTGAGGTACTGAAGCGGACTGAGTGGCTTACGAGAGAAGCCATCCGGGTAGCTTGTTGAGGAAGACTCGTTAGCTTCTGCTCAAAGCTTTTGTCTGGGTAGTGTGCAAAATAAATCTCAATGGCTTGCACATGAAGCTTTCCCGGAGTATTGTGCTGGAGAAGCCTGATTTCCGTACTGGAGAAGCTTCTCCTCGGTTTGCTTGTTGAGGAAGATTCCATTCCTTATGCCAGAAGCTTTTACTGACGTATCTTGCTGAGAAAGGCTGGGTACCTCGGACTAGAATCTGTCCAAATTTCGTGCCATAATATTCTGAAGCTGATTACTTGCATGAGAAAATTTGTTTGACTGTCTTCCTTGACCATATCTTATTCTGCCTTTCTTTCAGAGTATAACATATTTCAAGCATCATTCCTTGTTGAGCCAAAACTTTGTATCTGATCCATACCTTTGTCTGAAAATATTCTGTTGGTCTTTGTCGGCATTCTGGGAATGGGAGTCCCCAGACTTGCCTGCCTGCGACCCACAGCGTGTCTCCACCAGTGGCCCTGTACGGCCCATCTTCACCAACAAACACTCAAGACCCCGGCGAGGGGCCAAGCCTCGCGAGGCAGACGATGCAAGACCTCCTCAGGGGCGGCCTCACCAGGCTGGCTCGCGAGGGGCAGAGAGATCAAGGCAAGGGACACCTCGCGAGGTTCGTGTGACACAAGCCATGACGACTGGAGCCAGGCGGGCGCCAGCGCGCGCAGTGTCCTCGTTTCCTCTTTGGTGCTAAACGGGCAAGCGCAGGCGAGGAGTCCCGAGGCATCAGGCAAAGGTTTGCATATCGGTGCAACAAGACCAAGACCAGTAGGACGGCAGGACGGAGGTCACCGTGGAACCCAAGACGGCGTCACCACCAGAGCCTGTGGCAGGCGAAGACTACTTTTGTCAGGATAGCTTGTACTAGTTGTCTCCCTTCGAATTTGGTCGTTGTGGGATCCCTTCCCGCTCAATATTTGGGAAGTGGACTAGGGCCTCTATAAATAGGACTAGCCACCACCATAGCTAGGGGGCGGGGCGGGGCAGAGAGAGAGAGTGGGAGAGAGAACATCAACTCACCAAGCACAAGAACACCTCACCTCGCGAGGTTGTTCATCCCTTGTAATTGTTCATCCTCAGCCCAAGAGGCAATCCACCACACCACACTAGAGTAGGGTATTACACCACAACGGTGGCCCAAACCAGTATAAACTCTTATGTCTCGTGTTCTTTGGGTTCGTCGTGCTAGGCCGTGAGATCTTATGGAGTGCGAGCTGGAGAGGGGGAGAGATCTTTGTGCGCACCTCAGTGTTCGAACCTCAAGGGTTTTGCCGGAACCAGAAATCCGGCATTTGACGCGCCAGGTAGGGGTGCGCCGGAGCTTCTCTTCCGCCAGTTGATCCACCGACACTCCGCGGTTCTGATGTACGGCGACCAACACCGACCGCTAGGCAGCTTGGCTGGCCTGGGCGGCGCCGTCTGCCCAAGAAGACCTCAACCCAGCGCCCCAAGCGGCGCGTGCACCGCCAAGCGCCGTGGGGCACGGGCGGCGCAGTCAAACGTCGTCCACCCTCACTCCACGACAAGTGCGGGCGGCCACAAGGGCCTCAAGCCACGATGCGGCCACGATGCCGCACACCCGACGGGAACAAGCAAACATGAGGGACGCACTCACGATGGATCGGGAGCTGATGCGATGCCGGCTGATGGAGAGCGGTCGGGTTGCATTGCTGGAGCATGTCGCCGAGCTACTAGATGCCACGGCCTAGGGAGCACTGCCCTTCTGCTCCTTGCTTACGCCTCAGGCCATGGCCGAATCACATGGCGGCCCTCGCCGCGCCCGCGCACCCCAGGTGCGCCAGGAGGCTTCATCGACACCGGCGTGACCAGAAGCATCGGACACCCACTCATGCCCGCGCCACCTCCGATGGGCGCGAGCACGAGCGTTGCCACCCACGGCCTCGGCAGAGTGCCGCCCTACCATCTTCAGGGCGGCGCAACATGGAGCGTGGGGCACTTCGGCGAGGTCTTCGGGGTGGCGGCCTCGAAGGCCTACGTGCCCCGCATGATAGACTAGGAGTATGCGCTGGAAGACGACCCTGGCTCGTTCCTCGAGCCGGACTAGGAGGAGGAGGCACTGGAAGCTGAGGCCTTTCAGGAGCCCCCCGAGCGCGCCGTGAGCCTCACCAACCAAGCCGGTGATGACAGCTACAGGGTACCACTAATCTCTCAGGAGCAAAAGCTTATGCTAACCATGGGTCCCAGGAGGATCAGGTCACAATGGCGGACTGCAGCCCCAGCTCAACAGCCTCCCTCCCACTAGGAGGGGCCAGGAGCCAGGTCCCTCCCCGCATCACGCGGAGCAAGGCGTTCCCCGGAGGTAGGTGTCGGTGTCAAAACCAGCAGATCTCGGGTAGGGGGTCCCGAACTGTGCGTCTAAGGATCGATGGTAACAGGAGATAGGAGACACAATGTTTACCCAGGTTCGGAGCCTCTTGATGGAGGTAATACCCTACTTCCTACTTGATTGATTTTGATGAGTATAGGGGTTACAAGAGTTGATCTACCTCGAGATCGTATGTTGTGGTCTAAACCCTACAGGTATGATGAGTAATGTCATAATAATCTACCGACTAGCCTGGCCTCGGCTTATATAATGTACCAGAGGCCTAAGATAACAAGAGTCCTAGTCGAATACGCCGATGGAGAGGAGTCCTTGTCTTGATCACCAAGTCTTGTGGAATCTTCCTCATGTATACATCGGCTGTCCGAACTGGCCCATGAGCATACGGCCGTGGGGTCCTCGGCCCAATCCAACTGATTGGGAGACGGCGTGGTGAGTACCCCTAGTCCAGGACACTGTCAGTAGGCCCTCTGTCGGGGAGGTGCTGGTGAGCCTACCCCCATAGAGGACCCGTGGTCGCCGAAGGCGCCACTGGCGTCCCCTTTGCCCCTTTGGCTTCGTCCTGGTTTCTGGTCGCACCAACGGTGGCCGAGGGCGGCGCAAGGCGGGGCCCTCGTCTGGCGATATGAAGTAAGGCTCACGCCTGTGAAGATCTCCGCTCGTGACACTCTCACGTAATAATGAGTGGGGCTATACATGCCCCGGAGTCTCAGGAGTGCCGCCCTCGGGCCTCGGGGGCTCCCTCCCACACCTAGTGGCAGCACTTAGCTCCGCACTGGTGAGAAGACAAGAAGACTAGACTAGGTGCCGGACGCAGCCATTTGCTCTTAACCTCTTTTCTGTAGCCCTGTTTCTAGCTTTGGATTTAATTTGAAGTTGAATTTTCATTGCTATGAATGGGGGCGACCTTTCTCGTTCGTTCAATTTCTTGCCATCCGGTTCCTTGCCCCGACTCAGAGTTCGCACCTGCTACCTCCCCCCTCGCGGGCCCCTTGTGAGCGGGGGCTGGGCGCGGCACGCGCGTGCTGCACGCACACCCTTCCATGGCTAGCGCTTGCTCCTCGCAAAGGCCTCTCGGGCGGATCGGCAGGCCCTTCAGGAGCTCACGGCCTCACGAGCTGGCCGGGAACCGGTCCCGACTAAGGTAAATTTCAGTAGTAAGCTCACGGCGTGACTCGCGGGCCCATAAAAACACATCTTCATCTTGGCCGAAGGAATAGAGGCAGTAATCTGTTTACATGAGGGGCTCCCCCTCCCAAAATGCTCTTACAACTTTCAGGGCCATGCCCAAGTTTTCACTTACAGGGTGAGCAACGAGGAAGCATTGGCTCAATCGGACATATCGCTCAGTGCGTCCTCCAGGTTGCCCTCAGGCGCGTCGCTGGCATCATCGTCACCATCGCTGGCGCCACCGTCCTCGTCACCGGCATCATCGACACCATTGCCGGCGTTGCCCGCACCATCATCAAGCACGTCGCCTTCATCCGCAGCGACCACCACCGCGTCATCCTCAAAGGTGAAGGCTCTTACTAGAGCACCAACATTGTCCTCTACCCAGCGCGCTAGGTCGCCCCGGATGGCCTCGGGCATAGGGGCAATGGCGGAGTCGAAGTCAAAAATGGGGTAGGTGTTCTGGAGGTGGCTGAAGACACGGGAGAACGCGCGCTTGAGCAGGCCGCGACTCCTCTCCTCAACTAGCACGTGAGCCCTCTCGGATCGATTCTCTAGGCATGTCACCACGTTGGTGAAGAAAAGAAGGTGACTGGCATAGTCGTTCGAGTGGGGATGAGGTGCATTTTTCGTCGTAGATGGCGCCCATCGCCGCGTTGGCTCTGACCCTAAGGCTTTGGAGCATGGGGGCATGCTCGCGCTCCAGCGTCCGCCGCCGAAGCGCTTCCTCCCTGCTCTGCTGCGTGGAGGATTCGGCACCGGCGACTCGCTGCTGAAGGGAAAACAACTCGGCACGAGCAGAAGCCAGCTCCGCTTGCACTAAGGACAGGGTGGCTGCGGCAGCTTTCTCACGATGTTCCGCCTCATCCAATCCTAACCAGAGGGCATTAGTCCTGCCCACAGCCTCGGCTTCCACAAGTTCAACTTCAGGTCGTACTTGCCTGCAAGATCCGCGCGAACCTCGGCCACCCGGCGGTCGACTTCCTCCTGGGCCTTGGCCTCGCGCGCGCCGACAACATTCTTAGCTTGGGGAACATGGCGCTCCCTTGTCTCCAATCGCTCAAGCTCAAGGCTGCGCTCCGTGGCTTCGAGCACCAACGCTTCCTCACGCCTCAGGATATCTTCCTCCTCGGCAGGCGTCCCCTTCATCGACGCTAGGGCAGCCTTGTGCACCTCGACTTGCTGCTCCAGGGAGGCACTCCAGGCTTGAAGCTCCCACACGCGTTTCTCTACAATCTCACGGCGTCGATCAGCTTCCTGGGCTTCTTCCAAGGCTTGGGTGCAAGCTTCACGCGAGGTCGCAAGAGACACCTCGTCCTTCGTGTTATCAAACTCGCGTTGGTGGCGCCCGAGGTTGATGGCCACCAGTTTATGCCACTGTTCCACCAGCCGAAGACCCTCGGCCTCAAGGCGCGCGTCTACATCCGCGAGTTCCCCGCCAAGCTGGCTCATCGCGCCCATCGCCTCCTGGAAGAGATCGTGGCAGACAATGCTCCGTTCGTGCGCAACCTTGAGCGCGCGGCAGACTCCGTCCTCCACAGCAGGGGCCATCGACAAGATCTGAGGCGGCTCGCTCCCTTCCCGCAGGGGGCAGTGGGCTGGCGCCCCTTCGGTCGCCGATTGGGCTTCAGCATGAGCCCAGTTGGGTTGAGGCTCGCCACTCGAAGAAGGAACCAAGACTGAAGTTGTCCGGCCACCGTCAATAACTAGAGGAGGGGCCCTTGGCATGATCGTAACACCCCTGACGAGGCCACGCAGAAGAGACGGCAGGAGCCCGGGCTCAAGGCGCCAAGCTGGCACGTCTGCCTCTCCAGCCGTCCTTGCGACGGGGGCAGCATGCTGGCCTGGGATGCTCAGGGCCAGCGGGAGATCCGAGGCAGGAGGAGGTTGATTCCCGAGGGGCTTCGCGGCCTTAGCAGATGGGATCCTGAAGAGCCACCGTCACAAAGGGAAGCAGCACCCGGGGAATTACAAAGATAAGGTACTTACTCATCTATGGCGATGTACTTCCTCTGTTTCAACGGTCGAAGGCGCCGCTGCTACAGCTTGGGGACCCCTTCCTTTTGTGGAGCCCATCAAAGTCTACATGGAGCCGGCCGAAGTGCTGGACATGGCGACCGGCGCAGGGCGCGGCTGGTGAAGCGCTCGAGGAGGCCACCTCGGGAGCGCCAAGCTGGGGAGAGCCATCAAGCACCTCGGGAGCAACGGGTTGCGTCGCCCCCTCAACTGCCACCTTAGCGTGAAAGTCGCGGGCTCCTGAAGATGATGCCTCAGGAACTGCGAGCGGCTTCGACGCCTCGGCACCCGCGCCTCTAGCCTCCGGTGGTGCTTGGCCCCCTGCCCGCGCCTCTAGCCTCAGCGCCCGCGCCTCCAGCCTCCGGGCTGATTTAGTGCAAGGGCATAATGGTCATTTTCAGAATGTCAAACCATAGTGAAAATGATACCAACAGAATGGGCTCGACGATACAAAGAAGTGGACTTTGGAATCACCTCAATCGGAGTTGTGGTTGACAAGATACGGTCGTTCGTTCGTTAGGTAGAAAACAAATAAAAACTTATTCATTTCTGCCCTAAACATACGAACGTTCACAAAATAGGGGTTTCGTCCGGCGGCTGGAAAAAGAGAAAGCGCCTTCTGTGACATACGCTTTCCTGTGGAGAAAACGTACTCTAGTTATAAGCCGCAGAGAAATACGCTTTTGACTACAGAAAACGTAAAACAGAGAAAGAAGTTTTCACTTATCCACGTCATAGGCGCGGGGTCAACGGGCGGAGGGGCTGGTGGGTGGGGTCACGGGGCCCACGGCCAACTGGCGATGGCGGTGCCATCTCCTTCCTCTCGCCCGCGCCTGGCCGGAGCAGAGCCGGCCCCGACGAGGCCTTCCGGCGCTACAGGGCACCTCCAGCGATGCTCCGCCTATTGAACCGCTCAGCGTCAAGCTACGCATCGAGTGGTCCCATCCACGGTCGCCGGAGTGGGCCGAGTCCACGACGCTTTCGATGCTGGAGGACGAGAGCTTCAGGCGTGGACGGGGTTGGGGCTACGGTGAGTCCGACGACGAACGGAGTAGATGGGGAGGATCTTCGGGGACTAGGTGGTGCGCTGGTGGTGGTAGAAGGAGGAGAGGGAGCTAGACTTGGTCGAATTTGAGAGGATGGCCGCAGCAGCCATGGCGGCGATGGCGGGCAGGGAGAGCTCCAGAGGCTCGAGGAAGAGGCTAGGGAGGGGAAGTGGAGTGAGTGAGGTCGAGTGGTGAAGTGAGACGTGGTCGGGGAGGCCATAAATAGGCGCGGCCGAAGTCTCCTGAGCCAATTTCCGCCGCTCAAGTCCGGCCAACGCTCTAGCATGCTCAGCAGTCACGGGGAGTGGTGAGATCATGACGAGGAGGAGTGGACGAAGGTCACAGAGTAGCGCAACGCCAAGGGGCAGTAGAGGAAGAAGAGACGAGCGCATTTAAGGCCCTGTCAGCCACTGTATGTCCATGGGCGCGTGGCATCTAGCTCCGGTGAGGAGGCTTCGAGAGGGGGAAGGGACAAGAGAGCGACGGAAGAGGAAGGGGGACTCAGGTCGGCACGCTCGGACGGGAGAAAACCGTCGAGGCAAAGCTGGCCGGCGCGTCCCGACACCCAGAGCACGGCCAACGCTGCCAGAGCGCGTGCAAAGACATGCAAACGACGCGGTCACCACTGCGCCCGGCAAGGAGGGGATGCAAGAGGCAGGGAAACATTGCCCAGAGTGTTGTCTTTCCATCATAGGGGTTGTGGGAGTTGATGGAGCATCAAAAGAAGCCAAGGTGAGGTGTGAGTGATCGTCTGAAGTTTGCTATATCAAATTTGGCTGCACACTGCTGATCACTAGGGATTTGATTGGGTCAAATGGAGCTGTCTACAAGGATTACGTACGGAAGGACTATGATCATGGATAGTTTTAGGATAAATGGACCAATAATTAATATATTTGCTTTGTAACTACAAATATGGTCCAGAATCTTGATCAGGAAGGTGCACTCACATGGAGTAGCCAATTTATCTGAAATTTGGCAAGGATTGATGATATGGACATATAAAGATGTTGTAAAAAATTTATACCAAATGGACAAGCCAAAATGGTACTTGCTTCACAAGCATCCTCACTGTCCAGAAACTTGCAAAAATTCTAAAGGAAAATTGGCTTTATGAATTGATACCAAAATTGATGGAGAGATGTTATAAGGGTAGGAGCACAATCTGGTAATTTATCAGAATTAATGAAGCAATACAAATTATACTTGTTTCACAACCTGAAAATATTAATAGAATCAAATATTTGATGATGTGCTCACATAGACGATTGGATGGAGCTGAAATTTGGAGGAGTGTGCTAACATGAGCACATGAAGGAGTGTGCAAAATTTCAACTCATTTGGAAACTCCTAGCTAGTACTTCCTTCACAATGCCTTTTGTCTGACAGAAAGTTTGAAAAATTGTTGAGAGAGATTGGCCAAGCGAATAAAGTTGAATTTTGGCATGAGGCAACGATTTGGACATAAGAGAATTCCCAAAAGGTTTGGCATCAATCAGGAAAGGATAGGTGGCACTACCTTCATAGAAAGCCACACCGGACAGAAATGAAGAATAATTTTTGGGGAATTATTCTTGGTCTAGGATAGGAGAGTTTGGGCATATTTGATGAACATATGACCCAAAGAAATTACGAGAATTGTTTGGGAATTTTGGGAGTGGCAGAAATATAGGTTGCTTCACAACCTAAGGCAGTCAGGGTTATTCCTTTAATAGAAAAAGGAATATTCCCTAGAAAAGAATTTTAGGGTTGGGCTAGAATGGTCTTGGGCTAGATTTGAGGATGATGAATCACTTGGGAGACGAAATGAAGATGATTTCCCAGGTGACAAGGCCACAGAACCTCTCCAAACAGAAAAAGAGAGTAAAAACAACAATAAATCAAAGGAAAAAAGGGCCAAAAACCAGATTGTTACAGGGAAGGGGGTCGGCCCCCTTCCCAATTCGGATTGGGCTTGGGGGGGGCACCTCTTGGCCGCCTCCTCCTCTCTTCCACTAAAGCCCATGTAGGCCCATTAAGCCCCCGGGGGGGTTCCGGTAACCCCCCGGTACTCCGGAAAATGCCCGAACTAATCCGAAACCTTTTCGGTGTCCAAACATAACCTTACAATATATCAATCTTCATGTCTCGACCATTTTGAGACTCCTCGTCATGTCTGTGATCACATCCGGGACTCCGAACAACCTTCGGTACAGCAAATCACATAACTCACAATACATATCCTCATCGAATGTTAAGCATGCGGACCCTACGGGTTCGAGAACTATGTAGACATGACCGAGACTCATCTCTGGTCAATAACCAATAGCGGATCCTGGATTCTCATATTGGTTCCTACATATTCTACGAAGATCTTTATCGGTCAAACCGCATAACAAAATACGTTATTCCCATTGTCATCGGTATGTTACTTGCCCGAGATTCAATCGTCGGTATCATCATACCTAGTTCAATCTCGTCACCGGCAAGTCTCTTTACTCGTTCCGTAATGCATCATCCTACAACTAACTCATTAGTCACATTGCTTGCAAATCTTATAGTGATGTGCATTATGATACGTCTCCATCGTATCTACTTTTCCAAACACTTTTGCCCTTGTGTTGGACTCTAACTTGCTTGATTTGAATGAAACTAACCCGGACTGACGCTGTTTTCAGCTGAATTGCCATGGTGTTATTTATGTGCAGAAACAAAAGTTCTCAGAATGACCTAAAACTCCATGGCGTATTTTTGGAAATAATAAAAAATATTGGCAAAAGATCAAGACCAGGGGGCCCACACCCTAGCCACGAGGGTGGGGGGGCGCGCGCCCCTACCTCGTGGGCCCCCTGGAGCTCCTTCGACCTCAACTCCAACTCTATATATTCGTGTTCGGAGAGAAAAAATGAAAGAGAAGGATTCATCGCGTTTTACGATACGAAGCCGCCGCCAAGCCCTAAACTCTCTCAGGAGGGCTGATCTGGAGTCCGTTTGGGGCTCTGGAGAGGGGAATCCGTCACCATCGTCATCATCAACCATCCTCCATCACCAATTTCATGATGCTCACCGCCGTGCGTGAGTAATTCCATCGTAGGCTTGCTGGATGGTGATGGGTTGGATGAGATTTATCATGTAATCGAGTTAGTTTTGTTAGGGTTTGATCCCTAGTATCTACTATGTTCTGAGATTGATGTTGCTATGACTTTGCTATGCTTAATGCTTGCCACTAGGGCCCGAGTGCCATGATTTCAGATCTGAACCTATTATGTTTTCATGAATGTATGTGAGTTCTGATCCTATCTTGCAAGTCTATAGTCACCTACTATGTGTTATGATCCGGCAACCCTGAAGTGACAATAATCGGGACCACTTCCGGTGATGACCTCAGTTTGAGGAGTTCATGTATTCACTATGTGTTAATGCTTTGGTCCAGTACTCTACTAAAAGGAGGCCTTAATATCCCTTAGTTTCCGCTAGGACCCTGCTGCCATGGGAGGGTAGGACAAAAGATATCATGCAAGTTCTTTTCCATAAGCACGTATGACTATATTCGGAATACATGCCTACATTACATTGATGAATTGGAGCTAGTTCTGTGTCACCCTAGGTTATGACTGTTACATGATGAACCACATCCGGCATAATTCTCTATCAACGATCCATTGCCTACGAGCTTTCCATATATTGTTCTTCGCTTATTTACTTTTCCATTGCTATTGTTATCATCACTACAAAATACCAAAAACATTACTTTTGCTACCGTTACTTTTTCTATCGTTACCACTACTATCATATTACTTTTCTACTAAATACTTTGTTGCAGATATTAAGTTTCCAGGTGTGGTTGAATTGACAACTCAGCTGCTAATACTTGAGAATATTCTTTGGCTCCCCTTGTGTTGAATCAATAAATTTGGGTTGAATACTCTACCCTCAAAAACGGTTGTGATCCCCTATACTTGTGGGTTATCAAGACTATTTTCTGGCGCCGTTGCCAGGGAGCATAGCTCTATTCTTTTAGTCACTTGGGATTTATATCTGCTTATCATTATGAAGAACTTGAGAGATCCAAAAACCAAGATTTATCCCTCTACGAGGGGAGGTAAGGAACTGCCATCTAGCTCTACACGTGATTCACCTTCTGTTTTGAGTAAGCTTGCGACACCTAAACCTGCTTCTGCTATTGATTCTGATATGTCGCATATTATTGATGATGCCACTTCTGGTATGCATGATACTTATGATGAAACTACTTCTATGCCTGATACTACTGTGCCACTTGGTGAATTTCTTGATGAACAACTTGCAAGGGCTAGAGAGAATGAAATTATTGAAACTGATAATACTGATGAAAGTGATTATGAAGGATCTCCTAATAAATATGAATTACCTGTTGTGCCTGAGGATTATGTTGTGGATGAAGAAACTAAAAGAGACTTTCTTGCTTGCAATGATAGAAGTGATCTTAAGAAATTATTAGCTAAGCTTAAACAAAAAACTCTGAATGCTAGAATGAAATATGATCCTACTTATGCTACTTCACCTATCTTTGTTACTGATAAGGATTATGAATTCTCTGTTGATCCTGATATAATTACTTTGGTTGAATCTGATCCTTTTTATGGCTATGATTCTGAAACTGTTGTGGCACATCTTACTAAATTAAATGATATAGCTACCATGTTCACTAATGATGAGAGAACTCGTTACTTTTATATCCTTAAAATATTCCCGTTCTCATTAAAGGGTTATGCTAAGATATGGTTTAATTCTCCTGATCTTGGTTGTGTGCGTAGTCCCCAAGATATGATTTATTACTTCTCTGCTAAATATTTCCCTGCTCATAAGAAACAAGCTGCCTTAAGGGATATATATAATTTTGTGCAAATTGAAGAAGAGAGTCTCCCACAAGCTTGGGGGAGGCTTCTCCAATTACTTAATTCTTTGCCTGATCATCCTCTTAAGAAAAATGAAATACTTGATATCTTTTATAATGGACTAACCGATGCTTCCAGAGATTACTTGGATAGTTGTGCTGGTTCTGTTTTCAAGGAAAGAACGCCGGATGAAGCATAAATTCTATTGAATAATATGTTGGCAAATGAAAATAATTGGACACTTCCTGAGCCAACTCCTGAGCCTATTCCTAAACCAACTCCGAAGAAAAGGGGTGTTCTATTTCTCAGTCTTGAAGATATGCAAGAGGCAAAGAAATCTATGAAATAAAAGGGTATTAAAAAGATGTTTAGAATTTACCTCCTATTGAAGAAATACATGGTCTTAATTTACCTCCCATTGAAGAAATATATGGTTTTAATCCATCACCTATTGAAGAAACACATGGTCTTGATAACCCGACACAGGTAGTAAAGGTAAATTCTCTCTATAGATATGATAAAGCTGAAATCCCATTTACTAAGTTTGCTAGCCCATGCTTAGATGAGTTTGATAAATTTATGGTTAAGCAAGAAGACTTCAATGCTTATTTTGGTAGAGAGTTAAAACGCAGTGCTGATATGCTTGAACACTTGGGTGATTATATGGCTAATGTCAAAGGTGAGTTTGGTAAAGAATAAGGACTATATTGTTAGAGTGGCTACCAGAACTGGTAAAATGACTCAGGAACCTTTGTATCCTGAAGGCCACCCTAAGAGAATTGAGCAAGATTCTCAGAGAAATAATATAGATGCACCTAGTCCTTCTAAAAGGAAGAAAAATAAAAATGATAGGACTTTGCATGCTTCTAGTGAACCTATTGCTGAAACACCCGAGAATCCAAATGATATTTCTATTTTTGATGCTGAAACACAATCTGGTAATGAAACTGAAACTAGTGATAATGTTAATGATAATGTTCATGATGATGCTCAACCTAGCAATGATAATGACATAGAAGTTGAACCTGCTGTTGATCTTGATAACCCACAATCAAAGAATCAACGTTATGATAAGAAAGACTTTGTTGCTAGGAAACATGGTAAAGAAAGAGAACCATGGGTTCAAAAACCCATCCTTTTCCTCCCAAACCATCCAAGAAAAAGGATGATGAGGATTTTGAGCGCTTTGCTGAAATGATTAGACCTATCTTTTTGCGTATGCGATTAACTCATATGCTCAAAATGAATCCTTATGCTAAGTACATGAAAGAAATTGTTACTAATAAAAGAAAGATACCGAAAGCTGAAATGTCCACCATGCTTGCTAATTATACTTTTAAAGGTGGAATACCAAAGAAACTTGGAGATCCAGGAGTACCCACTATACCATGCTCCATTAAAAGAAACTATGTTAAAACTGCTTTATGTGATCTTGGAGCCGGTGTTAGTTTTATGCCTCTCTCTTTATATCGTAGACTTGATTTCAATAAGTTGACACCTACTGAAATATCTTTGCAAATGGCTGATAAATCAACTGCTATACTTGTCGGTATTTGTGAGGATGTGCCTGTTGTGGTTGCAAACATTACTATTTTAATGGACTTTGTTATTCTTGATATTCCCGAGGACGATAGTATGTCTATTATTCTTGGAAGACCCTTTTTGAATACTACAGGGGCTGTTATTGATTGTACCCAAAGGCATTGTCACTTTTCGTGTTAATGGTAATGAGCATACGGTACACTTTCCGAGGAAACAACCTCAAGTCCATAGTATCAATTCTATTGGAAAAATTCCATCGATTATTTTAGGAGGTTTTGAATTTCCTCTTCCTACTGTCAAGAAGAAATATGATATTCTTATTATTGGGGATGTGCATATCCCCGTTGAGGTAACCTAGTGTTATTTGAAAATTCTCTGGTTTCATGTTATTCGGAATGAGTTTGTTAACAAGACCCGATCAACCTTGTTAATGGATTCCTTTTGATGATCATGAGATGGATGCATTTAGAAAACACAACTCTCTGTACCCTCCTTTTACTTTCCGTTATTTATATTAAATAAAATAAAAATAGTATTTTCTGTCTGTTATCTGAATTATCCGTGCAATATAAAAATACCCCGAAAATAAAAGTTCTCCAAATGCCCTGAAATTTAAATATGATTTTTTTCTGGAATATTTGAGAATGTTTGGCACTGAGAACACAGCAGGGGGGAATCCACCTGGCCATGAGGGTGGAGGGCGCGCCCTATCCCCTAGGTGCGCCCCCTGACTCGTGTGCCCACAGTGGCCCTCCTCCACTTATTCCTGCACCCACACACTCCTTCTTCCTCCCACAAACACCATTATCCAGCTCAAGCACGAGTTCTAGCTCATTTTGCTGCAATTTTCGATCTCCTTGCTCAAAGCACCTCTCACAAAACTGCTTTGGGGGATTGTTCCTTGGTATGTGGCTCCCTCCATTGGTCCAATTAGTTTTTGTCCTAATGCTTTATTCATTGCAAATTTGTGCTGCCTAGGTGACCATGTTCTTGATCTTGCATGTCAAATTTATGTGGTTCCAAGTAGTTTTGATGCTTGATATAGGCTCTAGGCACTTGTAGGAGTAGTTGCTATCAATTTTGTTGAGTTTGGTTCACTTTTATTTGAAGTTACTAAAAATTTCAGAATTTTTCAGAAAATAATGAAGAGATTTTTGAGGGGCTCATCGAGCCGAAGCTCGAAGGAAAAGCAAAATGAAGAAGCAAAGAGGCCCAAATATAATCTGCCTCGCATCACAGAGGTTCGGTCGTGTGAATGGACTTGTGATGATTTCTTGAGAGCAGCCGGGATTTATGATGATTTCTATGAATTGGCTGAGAATGCAGGCCTCACCGCCTTCCTCCACGACCAGCACGAATAGTATCTCTTACTCACCAATATCTTTGTGCAAAACTTTCATTTCCATGCTAGGAGCTCACCACCTACGGTGCAGTTTTATTTATATGCTGAGCATAAGGAGATGTCACTTTGTGATTTTTGTCGGGTTTGTTTGATCCCTTTCGAGGGCATCATAGAGGAACCACATCGCGGCGATGTGGATGGGTTTATTGATACCATCACTATAGGGGAAACGAGGAAGGTTTCCGATGCACGAACTACTAGCATACACTTTCCTGTTCTACAATACTTTGCTATATTTGCTAGTAGATGCTTAATTGGGCGCAGAAATTGTGGAAACCCGAGTGCCCCTGATATTGTTATTTTGTGCCACACCTTATTTCATGATGATACATTCAGCATGGGTGCTATTATTGCAAAGCGGTTAAATCTTAACCGTACTAAGGGCCCCGTCTTTGGAGGCATCTTCGCCTCGCGCCTAGCTGCACATTTTAACATACCTATTAGGCATTATGAGAAGGAAGAAAAATTTCCGCCTCCTGTTTATTTAGATTATAAGAGTATGGTAGCACACGATTTTATTGTTAAGAATAGGGAAAATGAGCTCAAATACAAATTGTTCTTTGATAAACATCATCCTGAGACTATTACCCTGCCTGCTCCTTCCTTGTTTGATTTATCTGCATGCAAGTACCTTGTTCCGTTGGAGGCTATTCATGCCTACCGGAATCCTACACCAGCCACAGAGCCAGAGTCGGAACCAGAAGTTGATCCTCCACGACAGTCTAATATCCAGTGGGATCCGGAGATGATTTCCAACCAGTGGCAATCAGAGTCTTCTTCTTCGCAGTACGACCCCAACTATTACTATGGATATCCGCCAGGCCAACCATGGTCGTAGACCAACTTAGGCCAAAAGACTAAGCTTGGGGGAGTACGTATTTCCCACCGACATTACATTCACGTTCACACACTCATTGCTAGATGTCGGTGCTCACACTTTTTCATTGTAATATCCATGCTAGTTTATTTTCCTTTTTATGCTTTCTTCATGTGTCTTTAATAAACCTTAAGAAAAAAATTAGTTGTAGCTTTTAGCTCGTTTTAATTTCCAAGCTTTTAATAGTAATTGAAAAGAAAACCCAAAAAGACTTCTTGTTCTTCTTTTTGCTTGTTGGGAGCTTTTCCCGTGTATATAGTTTTATTTCTTATATTTTCTTTGGGGGTCGATAGGAGAATACTATGATTAAATTGTTAAAGCGGCTCTTATATGCATTATTGTTGATCTGACAAAAGAGCCCATATTGCCTTGTCTTCTCCTGTTTATTGAATGCTTGCAGATTCCAACTTAGTCCAATGCACGCGCACTATTATTATTATTCACATCATTCGTCGTGCAAGTGAAAGGCAATTATGATGATATATGATGGACAGATTGAGATGGGAGAAGCTGGTATGAACTCGACCTCTCTTGTTTTTGTAAATATGATTAGTTCATCGTTCCTGATTCAGCCTATTATGAATAAACATGTTTGTAATGACAATTAGAGATCATAGTTTCTTATGCCATGCTTAATTAGCTAGGAGCTTATAATGGTTTACCTTGCGTGCCAACATGCTATTAAAATTGTTGTGATGTGGTATGATAGGGTGGTATCCTCTTTTGAACGATTCGAGTGGCTTGACTTGGCACATGTTCACGCATGTAGTTGAAACAAAATCAACATAGCCTCTACGATATTTATGTTCATGGTGCATTATATCCTAATTATGCTTGCATTCGGTGTTGATTAATTTTAATGCATGTTCATGACTGTTGTCGCTCTCTAGCTGGTCGCTTCCCAGTCTTTTTCTAGCCTTCACCTGTACTAAGCGGGAATACTGCTTGTGCATCCAATCCCATAAACCCCAAGGTTGTTCCATATGAGTCCACCATACCTACCTATATACGGTATCTACCTGCCGTTCCAAGTAAATTTTTATCTGCCAAACTCCAAACCTTCAAATAAATATCATGTTTTGTATGCTCGAATAGCTCATGTATCAACTAGGGATGTCCGTATCTTCCATGTTAGGCGGGTTATTCTCAAGAGGAGTGGACTCCGCTCCTCACTCACGAGAAAATGGCTGGTCACCGAGATGCCCAGTCCCATGCTTTATGCAAATCAAATCAAAATAATTGCAAACAAAACTCCCCCTGGGACTCTTGTTAGTTGGAGGCACTCGTTGTTTCGAGCAAGCCATGGATTGATGCTTGTTGGTGGAGGGGGAGTATAAACTTTACCATTCTGTTTGGGAACCGCCTATAATGTGTGTAGCATGGAAGATATCGCCATCTCTTGGTTGTTATGTTGACAACGAAAGTATACCGCTCAAAATATTATTCATCTCTGTTTCAAAACCGAGCTCTGGCACCTCTACAAATCCCTGCTTCCCTCTGCGAAGGGCCTATCTATTTACTTTCATGCTGAGTATCCTCCTCTTATTAAAAAGCACCAGTTGGAGAGCACCTCTATCATTTGCATTCATTACTGTTAGTTTACATTGAGTATGACTTGACTGGATCTCTTTGACCTTGAATTGCAATGTCTAGTCAGTCCTTGATCTTTAAAGGTGCTCTGCATTTATGTTTTGCAGTCTCAGAAAGGGCTAGCGAGATACCATCTTGTTATATCATATTATGATTGTTTTGAGAAAGTGTTGTCATCCAAGATTTATTATTATTGCTCGCTAGTTGATTATGCCATTGATATGAGTAAACATGAGACCTAAGCGTTATTGTGAATATGGTCAGTTTATAATCTTTGCTAAAAACTTAAATGCTGGCTTTACATATTTATAACAACCAGAGCAAACAGAGTTTCTAAAAGTTTTTCTTTATCACTTTCAGTTTGTCAACTGAATTGCTTGAGGACAAGCAAAGGTTTAAGCTTGGGGGAGTTGATACATCTCCGTCATATATACTTTTCTAATAAATCCCATTTGAATTCAATAGTCTTCATCATAACAGAGCCAGCACAAGAAGTATCGAGCATGGTGCGGTTGTTATCACAAAGTCGAGCATAAATTTTTTGAATAATCATTTCTCTTGAGAGCTCATGATTGGGGCATGAATATAACACTAATTTAAGCCTCCCCCAAACTAGTGCGATGCCTTCTCCTTCGCGAGGCCAAAAATTATATATATAATTACGATCATGATGAACAAGATGCATAGGATAAAACTTCTGATGAAATTCCAATTTCAGTCGTTTGTAGTTCCATGATCCCATATCATCACATAGCCTATACCATGTCAATGTGTCTCCCTCCGAAGATAAAGGGAAGACCTTCTTCTAGATAACATCATCGGGCATACCTGCAAGCTTAAATAATCCACAAACTTCATCCACATATATTAGGTGCTCATCAGGATGTAATGTTCCATCTCCTGCAAAAGGATTAGCTAGCAGTTTTTCTATCATACCCGAAGGAATTTCAAAGCAGACATTTTTGTTTTCAGTAGGTTCAATAGGTTGGGGAGCAACTCTTTGCTCTACTGGTCGGGGTGAAGATACCCCGAACAATCCCCTCACAGGATTATTTTCCATAGTAACAAGTGACAGTAAATTTCAGCACACTATATAAAATTTTCCTTACCAAATTCGACCTACCAAAGGCGCTTCACTCCCCGGCAACGGCGCCAGAAAAGAGTCTTGATGACCCACAAGTATAGGGGATCTATTGTAGTCCTTTAGATAAGTAAGAGTGTCGAACCCGACAAGGAGCATAAGGAAATGATAAGCGATTTTCAGCAAGGTATTCTCTACAAGCACTGAAATTATAGGTAACAGATACATTTGGGATAAGATAATTTGTAACGAGCAACAAGTAACAAAAGTAAATAAAGTGCAGCAAGGTGGCCCAATCCTTTTTGTAGCAAAGGACAAGCCTGGAGAAATTCTTATATAGAGAAAAACGCTCCCGAGGACACATGGAAATTATCGTCAAGCTAGGTTTCATCACGATCATATGATTCGCATTCGGTACTTCGATAATCTGATATGTGGGTGGACCGGTGCTTGGGTGCTGTCCTTACTTGGACAAGCATCCCACTTATGATTAACCTCTATTGCAAGCATCCGCAACTACAACAAAAGTATTAAGGTAAACTTAACCATAGCATGAAACATATGGATCCAAATCAGCCCCTTACGAAGCAACGCATAAACTAGGGTTTAAGCTTCTGTCACTCTAGCAACCCATCATCTACTTATTACTTCCCAATGCCTTCCTCTAGGCCCAAATAATGGTGAAGTGTCATGTAGTCGACGTTCACATAACACCACTAGAGGAGAGACAACATACATCTCATCAAAATATCGAACGAATACCAAATTCACATGACTACTAATAGTGAAAGTGCGTTATATCGACTAGAGGGGGGGTGAATAGGAGATTTTTATAAAAGTCTTCAAAACGTGGAAGTTATGAAGACAAACGATAGAAATAAACCTATTACCATGCAGCGAAAGGTAGACTAGACTAGGCAAGCCATAGTCAAGTGTTCAATGAAGTGAAAGCACAATGACTTAATAGCAGCAATGTAGTAAGGATCAGGTAGGAAGATATTATGAAGCCATACAGAGCATGCAGTCACTCAGTGAAGACAAAAGATAGTGCAAACATACAATGACTTCACAAGGAGCAACAGTAAGTAAAGGGAAGGGAAGATAAACCAGTGACTCATTGAAGACAATGATTTGTTGGACCAGTTCCAGTTGCTGTGACAACTGTACGTCTGGTTGGGGCGGCTAGGTATTTAAACCTTAGGACACACAGTCCCGGACACCCAGTCCTGAACACGCAGCTCAGGACACCTAGTCCTCACCGTATTCCCCTTGAGCTAAGGTCACACAGACCTCGCCCAATCACTCTGGTAAGTCTTCAAGGTAGACTCCCAAACCTTCACAGACATCGTTCACCGGCAATCCACAATGTCTCTTGGATGCTCAGAACGCGACGCCTAACCGGCTGGAGGATGCACAGTCCTCAAGTGTAATAAGTCTTCAGATCACACAGACAAGAAGACTTAAGTGATGCCCAATTCTCTCTGGCTCTGGGTGGTTAGGGCTTTATCCTCGCAAGGAATTCTCTCTCAAAGGCTTCGAGGTGGGTTGCTCTCAAACGACAAAAGCCGTACTCTCAATCTGAGCAGCCAACCGTTTATGGTTGTGGGGGGTGGGCTATTTATAGCCATTTCGCAACCCGACCTGATTTGTCTGAAATGACCCTGGGTCACTAAGGAACTGACACGTGTTCGAACGGTTAGATTTCAAACTCACATGGCAACTTTACTTGGGCTACAAGCAAAGCTTACTTGTCCGACTCTGGACAAGATTCGCTCTCATAGTCTTCACTCGAAGACATAGGTTTTTGGTTGGGAATCACTTCAGTCAGTCTGACTGGTTCTCTTGGACCCCACTTAACAGTACGGTGGTTCCTATGACTCAACACAAAAGAAAAAGAACTATGAAAGATCTAAGTCTTCGAGCTCCATAGGCTTCATGTGGTGTCTTCTCTTGTCATAGTCTTCAATGTGAATATCTTCATATACCACCTTTGACTTCAATGTCTTCATACATTTTTAGGGGTCATCTCTGGTAGAAAAACCGAATCAATGAGGGACTTCTACCTGTGTTATCCTGCAATTCTCAGAAACACATTAGTCCCTCAACTAGGTTTGTCGTCAATACTCCAAAACCAACTAGGGGTGGCACTAGATGCACTTACAATCTCCCCCTTTTTGGTGATTAACGACAAACTAGTTGAAGTTTTCAACGGGGAATATAATCTGTGAAATTGTAAAGGATAAGGAATTGTCTTCATAAGTTGCAAGGGCTCCCCCTGAAGATGTGCATATAGGTAATTTGCTTTTGGAATGCAAATGCACATGGCAGGTTGTACTTGTGGAGATCCACTTCAACTTATGATGACAATCCACTATGCATGTGAAAGTATATGAAGATAATGACATGCATAATGGAAAATGGACGTCTGCAGAATGATCTAAGTGCGGAATTTATCGTCGCACATGCGGAATTTATCATCGCAAAACAAAGTGGCAGATAAGTAGCAGACGACCATCGAGTTTAAGTGTTACAACTCAACGAACCAAATGTAGCAAAACGAGAGTTGTAAGCACGAAGCAAAATATAAAGCACCCGCCCATATGGACCCGCTTGAAGACTATCAACCTCATATGCTTCTCCCCCTTTTGTCAGTAAGGACCAAAAAGGTTTGAAGACATAGAGCATCTACTCGTTCCCATGCGGAGTAGGTGAAGTAGCAAGGTCGTTGGTGGTGTTTGGCGGTGCTGAAGAGCTTGGAGCAGAGTTGACGCGTGCTGAAGGAGGTGGTGGTGAAGTAGCATCATCTTCATCCTCGATAACTCTGGCAGTCACTGTTGCAGCAGATGAAGAGAACTCAGAGTCTTCAAGGGGTGGAGTTCCTAGCAGCACAGCTCTTCAAGGAGGTGTGGAGTCAAACTTGAATCGCTCGGTGAAGCCATCCTCTTGGAGATCATCTTCAGAACACATCATCGTTAGCCCTTTCCATGTACGGCGACAGGTTTCATGGGCAACGAAAGCATTCTTGGTGGCAAGATTGCGAATGCGATTAACTTCCACCAAGAGGCTTTTCATCTGACGCTTCAGCCACTCATGATGCCTATCCTATTTCTGATGAAGAGCCACAAGAACCTCTCGGTCGTTGAGAACACGAGTGCGCTTCTTGGGTCTTGGAGCAGTTGTACTATCAGTGGCTTCAGTAGACGCAGGGTGTGGTGCACGTGTAGTGCCAGCCAAAGGATACACCCGAGTGACTGCTTCAACTCGTTCAATGTTCTGTGAGAAACTCTGATGCTCTGCATTCTGAAGACTTAGAGGTTCCTTTGCAGGCTCAGGATAGATGGCTTCAGTAGAGATATCCACATCAGGCAGAAAAATCCTATGATTGCGAGTAGATGGCTGATATGAGATATCGGAGTGAAGTTTAATTAGCCGCATTACCCATGGGGCGTAGAACTTCAAGCCAAACAGATCAGAGCCCGATGCAGCAAGTTGGCGGATGAATAAGTCCTGTGCATTGAAGCATTTTCCATGAAGAATATAGAAGACCAAAGTCTTCATTGCACCCTCAAGCTTAGCATTTGGAGAGTGCCCTTTGATGGGCCAGAGAGTTCGCCTGATGATGTGATAGATGGTTCATGGCAGATACTCAAGGTCTTCAACGAAGAACTCTGTTGGTTAAGCAGCATCTTGGGGCAATGGCTTCATCATGCTGAGCATCTGACTCATATCAGGTTCCGGCCTCTTAAAGATGCTCTCAATTGCTTCACTATGCAGCTGACAGCCATGCTCGTAGAGATCGCCAGGAGTGGGCAAACCAGTGAGCTCAATGATGTCAAATGCATTGGCTTCATGATGAACATTTCTGGTCATCCACTCCAGGACCCAAGTCTTCGGATCACTGCTGTACCCGCGGATGTGAAGTGTGGCATAGAATTGGAGCAGCAGCTCTTCATTCCAATGCTCTTGGTCAGTAACGAACGGCAGCAGTCCAACTTCCTTGAAGCAATCCAAAGCTTCTTCCAGACAGGGCAGACCAGCTATGGCTTCAATGTCAAGGCGCTTGTGTGGGAAGACGCGACCTTGGTTGTAAAGAATGCATGAGTAATAGCTTCGCTGAGGATAGCTCCAGAACCGATCAGATGATATCCTTTCCCTTGAGTAGGGGTTCCTAGAGCTATCGAAGAATGTGTTGTCTGCCCTGAAGCCATTGATATTGAAGGAGCCAGGTGCTGATGCAGGACCTGGGAACCTTGGCAGTCTTGGGATTGGCTTCTGTACCTGAGGCCTGTGCTCAACATGATAGTCGAACTGGGGACCGGCAGCAGACTCAAGAACAGAAGTGATGGGATCAGTGGCTTTGCTGTCTTCTTCTTCCGTTGGGGAGGGCTCCACATTAGCTTCATTGGTGGTTGTGGCAGCCGCAAGATTTTCATCCTCCACTTGACGAGCTGGAGGGTCGGTCACAGGCAAGTTCTCCTTGAGAACTGCTTCTTGTTGGGACAGGGGAGTGGGAACTTGTGGGACTTCTTCTTCCGCGGCTGATGCAGCCGGATTTTCTTCAGCAGAGACTTGAGGTCTTGGACCTTTGCGAAGCCTGCGCAATGCGGGCGACGCCTGTGGAGTTGGAGTGGGCAGGGCCTCAAAGTCTTCTTCCTCTTGTGGGTGATCCGCCCATGAAGCATCCTGTGCAATTGGCGTCAGTGGACGACCAATGCTGATGAGTTCGCTGTTCTGAGGAAGGACTGCACCATCTTCTACATTGTCATGTTGACCAATGTCTTCAGCAGCGATGGGATCAGCTGCTGGAAAGTCTTCAGCTTCATGAGCCTCTGTGGAAGCAGGCTCATGGATGGTCAGTTGGCGTTCAGCTTTAGGATAGACCATAGAAATGGGTTCAACTATCAAGGGCTTTGTGGAAGCAGCCCGATCTTTCTTGGTCTTCCTCTTCTTCTTGGAGGGGGCAGTTGGAGAGGCTTCAGAATGTTTCCTCTTCCGGGCTTCAGCCTCAGCAGTCCTTGTCTTCTTGAGCTCTGAAGCTGTTGACCGGCTTTTTGGCTTCGAGCCAGTCATTTTAGTTGGGAAGACAATAGAAACTGCTTCCTGCCTTGGTGCGTCAGGTTCAGCCGTAGCAGGCTTCTTCTTCTTCTTTGCGGCCATCCTAGGGTCGATGCCAGGACGCCCAAGGGCCTTGCACTTCTCAGCCTCATTGTAGGCTTGCACACATCTGTCAGCCAGAGTCTTCATGCGCTCACGCAAACCCTGAGCTTCTGCATGTTTCTTTACAAAGGCTTCCTTGAGCTCGTGCATCATACTCTTGAAGTTCTTCACTTCCTGCACGTTGAGCTTGGCCATATGCTTCTTGAACTGAGCCTTTTCATAGTCAATCTTTTGCTTCAGTTCAACAATGCCCTGGGCAATAGCGAGTTCTGAAGCAATGGCGCCTTGGAAGGCGACACTGAGGCCAATTGGTAGCTGCAGATCTTCAAAGCTGATGTTTGGTGTGTCAAACCACTCGTCAATGAAGTTGTGGATGATGGTCACATCAAAGAGAGGCAGATCATTGAAGATTTTTGCTTCTTCTTTGCTCTTGATGAGTTGCTCAAGAGCGTCATCTGCTAGATCTTCATCACTTGACAGATCAATGTCGTCATTGCGCAGAATGGCAGCAGCAGTTAGCTCTTGTCCGGTGTGAGGCAGAGGCATCTTGACTTTCTGGGGCTTGGAGATGCGAGATAAGTCTTCGGACTGCACACTGTCTTCAGGAGGTGCAGTTGCCAGTGGCTTCGCCCTTGAGATTTTTGGTGAGGGGGCAGGCTTTGAAGCTTTAGGCTTCTTCATTTTCTTTGTCTTCGGCGCTGCAGGAGCTTCTTCTGATTCAGCGTCAGCTACAGGCTCATTCACTACAGTCCCTTGAACTAAGATGCGGGTGATGAGGCCTTCAAGGTTGTAGAAAGGACTGATGACATTGGGTTCTGCATCTCGTGTGCCATCTGCCCTTGGTGCTGAGGGACCAGGGTTGAAGTCTAACCCCAAAGTCTTCTTGTTCTGCTTCGCTGAGTTCTGGGCAAACTGGAAGTTGCGCTTGAACAGATTGTCGTCACAACACCATAGTAGTGACGATGGGTGTGCATCACCTGGCTGTGGCCCATGGACCATGCAGGGATAGAAGCCTTGAGAAATGGCTTCATCTCTGGACCTGGGTAGAAGATTCTTGTATTGGATGTCTCCCCACGGTCTCTTGATGGCATTTTTCTCAGCATATTCTTGGGTTACAAATCGGTATTTGAACCATTGTTCTGCCCAATATATTCGAATCCATTGGATTCGGGTCTTGCGCTGATTGTAATCCTCTTCAGGATCTGTCTTATACAGTTCTGAGAGTTCATCTGGCAGATCTCTGGATGTTTCTCCATGACGCTTTCTGCCACCCTTCCTTGCTGCTTTCTCTGAAGCCATAAACTTTAACTTGAAAGGCTTCAACACGTTCAAAGGCTTCAAAGGTTTTCGCTTGCTGGACCAACAGGAACTGGCTTCGGGAGAATTAATGTGATGCTATAAGAATTCTGCAAATGAATGCAGACTATGAGAACCAAAGGATTCTCCCACGGACATCTACCTGTGACAGCATTAAGGTGCGAGGGAAGGGGAAGAGGTCATATGCATTCTCAGAAGATTTTGAAGATAAATCAGTTTAGAAGACATTGACCTCATTTTGCGAAGACATTCACTCATAGATAAGGAGTTGGTTCCAGATTTGTACGAATCCACAGATGAGTACAAGTGAGGAATCTAACTACTTTGTGAAGCATAAGTGAATATACTAGGCATGTTATGAGATGCAGTATGAGAGAGATCTAACTTGTGTGAATAGAAACTGCTTGTGGTAGAAAGTGACAAATCCATAGGATCAACGGTGATGTAAAAAGGAAGTTTTACTTACCACACTAAGAACTGCTAGACGAAGTGGAAGATGAGTCCGAGCAGTTCGATCTTCCGTGCCCTAACTTGGCGACGGAGGACACCTACGGCGACGGCGGAGAGGACGATGTCCGCGGTCGGCGTGAAGACGGCGTCGGAGAGGTTGCGGCAGCGAAGCACTTCGTCGCCGGTGTTGTCGAGGGCTAGCGGTGGTGCTAGGGTTCGTGCGAGAGTGGAAGAAGAGATAATCAGCGCTGTGAAGTGTGTATTTATAGGTACATGGGCGGCACTACGCTATTACACAGGTGCCCCTGGCGATTCGCATCTGAGGAACACGTGGCCATTATGCGGAATTTTGGGGTTTGTTCCATGTCCCACGCACGCCTTGATTGTCGGGTGGTCGTTCCTACTTCATGTGGAGGAATGAGCATTGAAAACGGACTTAATGGTTGTCTCTGTATCTTCTGCTGACAAGGACGCAGAGAAGACATTCGACAGTTTCAATAGAATGCATATGATTTGGAGAGATAGAATTTGAGATAGAAAGCATAGAGAGGTTAGGGTCCGATCACATTCACTTAGTTCAAAAGATTCAACAATGAAGACATAGCTATAAGTGAATGCTATAGAGGACAGAACACTAATATATATATATATCTATAATCAACATAGTGGAAGATAATCATGAAGATATGTTGAGATCGAAGCCAAACCAAATGTGAAGACATTGCAAGGTAACGTCATGAGTGAAACACTTCAAAATAGAACATTTGGTGGTGGCGTTACCCACCGTATAGGAAGTATTAGACCCAGACACGGCGCACAATTATCGTGGCGCTCCGAAGTCAAATTCCACATTAATGTATTCACACTTAGAATGTATGTCTTCATTGATTGAAGATATACTTTACTTCGTGTGTTGCACATCTAAGTCATCAATATGCATAAGGGTTAGGATGTGTGCCTGATCACAGGACATTTGAGGATTCCAGGATATTTAGCTCACACCGTAACTTGCAAAATCTCTTCTCATCCAAGGGCTTGGTGAAGATATCTGCCAATTGCTCTTCAGTGTTGACGTGTATGATATCAATATCTTCCTTCACAACATGATCTCTGAGAAAGTGATGACGAATTTCAATGTGCTTTGTCTTCGAGTGCTGAACTGGGTTGTTGGCGATTTTGATGGCGCTTTCGTTGTCGCAGTAAAGTGGCACTTGCTTCAGATGAATGCCATAGTCCTTGAGTGTTTGCTTCATCCACAGAAGCTGAGCGCAGCAAGATCCAGCAGCAATGTATTCAGATTCAGCAGTGGAGAGAGATACACAGTTCTGCTTCTTTGAAGACCAACATACAAGTGATCGTCCCAGAAAGTGACATGTGCCTGATGTAGACTTGCGATCAACTTTGTCACCAGCATAATCAGCATCCGAGAATCCAACCAGATCAAACTCTGAGCCCTTTGGATACCATAATCCTAGAGTTGGGGTGTGAGCCAAATATCGAAGAATTCGCTTCACCGCTAAGTGATGTGACTCCTTTGGTGCCGCTTGAAATCGAGCACACATGCAAACACTAAGCATAATATCTGGCCTAGATGCACATAGATAAAGTAAAGAACCAATCATGGAGCGGTATACATTTTGATCGAACTCTTTACCATTGTCGTCGGGACCCAGATGATGTTTGGCTGGCATTGGTGTTGCGAAGCCTTTGCAGTCTTGCATACCGAACTTCTTCAGGCAATCTTTGAGATACTTCTCTTGAGATATGAAGATGCCGTTGCGTTGTTGTCGTATTTGAAGACCGAGGAAGAACTTCAGCTCTCCCATCATGGACATCTGATATTGCTCTTGCATCATATATCCAAACTCTTCACTGTACTTCTGATTGGTTCAGCCGAAGATAATGTCATCCACATATATTTGGCACACAAACAGTTCACCATCATATGTCTTCATGAAGAGAGTGGGGTCTAGGGAACCAGGTATGAAGCCTTTGCTCTTCAGGAAGTATTTGAGTGTGTCATACCAGGCCCGAGGGGCTTGTTTGAGGCCATACAGTGCCTTGTTGAGCTTGTATACCATGTCAGGATGTTTTGGATCTTCAAAGCCAGGCATTTGTGCAACATACACTTCTTCTTCAACCTTGCCATTGAGAAAAGCACTCTTCACATCCATTTGATATAGAAGTATGTTGTTCTGATTTGCATAGGCCAGCAGTATGCGTATGGCTTCAAGTCTAGCCATAGGAGCAAATGTTTCATCGAAGTCAATGCCTTCCACTTGAGTATATCCTTGAGTAACGAGATGAGCTTTGTTTCTGACAACTTGACCATGCTCATCTTGCTTGTTGCGGTATATCCATTTGGTGCCTATTATATTGTGCTTCCGTGGATCAGGACGCTTAACTAGTTCCCATACATTATTCAGCTCAAACTGTTGAAGCTCTTCTTGCATAGCTTGAATCCATTCAGGTTCCATGAAGGCTTCTTCAACTTTCTTGGGTTCTGTTATTGAGACAAATGCGAAGTTCCCACAGAAATTTGCTAGCTGAGTTGCCCTTGAACGAGTGAGTGGACTGGGTGCATTGATGCTATCAATTATTCTTTCAATCTGCACTTCATTGGCAACGCGAGGATGTACAAGGCGAAGACTTTGCTCTTGCTGATCATTGTCGTTGTTAGAAGGAATGTCTTCAGGCTGAGCATTGTCTTCATGTTGATCAGGTGCTGAGATGATAAGTTCTTCTTCAGGATGAGCTTCAGAAGGTATAATTTCTCCAGTTCCCATTAGCTTGATTGATTCACTGGATGGAACTTCATCTAGCACATTTGGCAGTTGCTCTCTTTGTGAACCATTGGTCTCATCGAACCTCACATCCACTGTTTCAACCACTTTGTAATGAAAGAGATTGAAGACTCTGTAGGAGTGCGAATCCTTTCCATATCCAAGCATAAAAACCCTCATGTGCTTTTGGTGCAAACTTTGAGGTGTGATGTGGGTCCTTGATCCAGCACCTTGCGCCAAATACTCTGAAGTAACTGACATTTGGCTTCTTGCCAGTAAGGAGCTCATAAGATGTCTTGTTCAGAAGCTTGTGAAGATAAACACGATTGATTGTATGGCATGCAGTATCAATGGCTTCAGGCCAGAATTTTCTTGGGGTCTTGTATTCATCTAGCATCGTTCTGGCCATCTCAATGAGTGTTCTGTTCTTACGTTCGACGACGCCATTCTGCTGTGGCGTGTACGGGGCTGAGAATTCATGTGTGATGCCCAAGGTATCAAGATATGTATCAAGGCCAGTGTTCTTGAATTCAGTGCCATTGTCACTTCTGATGTGCTTTATCTTGGCGCCATAATTGTTCATAGCTCGATTGGCGAAGCGTCTGAAGACATCCTGCACTTCAGTCTTGTAAAGGATTATGTGCACCCAAGTGTATCTAGAGTAATCATCAACAATAACGAAGCCATAGAGGCATGCAGTAGTAGTAAGAGTTGAGTAATGAGTGGGACCGAAAAGATCCATGTGAAGCAGTTCGAAGGGTCGAGTAGTGGTCATGATTGTCTTCAAAGGATGTTTGGCCCTCATCATCTTCCCTGCTTCACAGGCACCGCATAAGTGGTCTTTCTTGAACTTGACGCCCTCGATGCCTATGACATGCTTCTTCTTCACAAGGGTGTGGAGGTTCCTCATGCCAGCATGCCCAAGCCTCCGATGCCAGAGCCAGCATTCTGAAGCTTTTGCTAGAAGACATGCGGCAAGCTGTGGTCCTGCTGAGAAATCTACTACATACAGATCATCTTTTCGATACCCTTCAAACACTAGAGACTTGTCAGATTCCATTAGTACAAGGCAACGATATTTTCCAAATATTACGATCATGTTCAAATCGCAAAGCATCGAGACAGACATTAAGTTGAAGCCAAGGGATTCAACAAACATGACTTTGTCCATGTGTTGATCCCTTGACATTGCAACTCTACCTAGACCCAATACCTTACTTTTACCAGTGTCAGCAAATGTGATGTGGCTCTTGTCGGATGGACGTAAGGTTGAGTCCATAAAAAGACTTCTTTTGCCAGTCATGTGATTTGTACACCCACTATCAATAATCCATTCTGAAGACGCTGGTGTCGTACCCTACAGTGCAGTTAGGGGGATAGGCTTCACCAAGAGCATTGTGAAGCAAAAACATTTGACGAACCAATGGGTTATGAAAGCTTAGATCCAGATTAGGACTAATAGGGAGAGTAGCAAGCGATTCAGGAACGAAGTACATAGTAAGACCATTCGGGCATTTGATCTTGTGCCCCACAAGATGTTTAAGGTCCCCAACAATGGCGTCAGACGATTTTGGTTTTCTGCTGGAGACCTTTCCCTGCAAAAGAGAGTTAAGCTTTCTTAGCCACCCACATCTTCAAGGGTGGCTGAGAAGCAATAAGTCTAAGTGCAGCATCTGAGAATTTTGTCTTTGGAGCCCTAGCAAACAGTCTTGCAGGCGGACAATAGTACACATAAGAATAAGCAGAATAGTTCTTGGTCTTATGAACATGGCGGTTTGATGAACCGCTCTCATATTCATATGCCTGAGTATGGTATCCTGCAAAACATTTGCGTTAGTGCGACTCAGGTGAGTCCTCTGTCTGTATAAAGCCTTTGGACCGTATGAAGCCTTTGGTCTGAGGTTTGTCTTCTTCACGTGAGGTTTCATGATGACATTCACAGGAAGATTCTCCAGACACCTTTTCGGAACCCAAATCTTCTTCATAGGCAGTCCATTCCTGCAGTTAGTACCAATGTACCTGCTAAACACTTCACCATTCTGATTCTTAAACAGTATATAGTTTGCATCAAAGGATTCATCAATGATAATGGGGTTAGCACAGGTGAAGCCAGATAGATTGGATGGGTCTGCTGAAGGTTCCTTTGCAGCAACCCACATGGTTTTGGGGTACTGCTCAGGTTTCCAGTAAGAGCCATCAGCATTCATTTTCCTTACGAACCCAACACCCTCTTTCCTCGGGTTTCGGTTCAGAATCTGCTTTTTGAGGACATCACATAGTGTCTAATGCCCTTTAAGACTTTTGTACATCCCTGTTTCAAGCAATGTCTTCAACCTAGCATTCTCATCAGCAATAGCAGTGGTATCCTCAGCAGAGGGGTTAGTTACCACATCAACAGTTGAAGATATTGCAATAGTAGTAGCAGTAGAACATTCAGCAACAGAAGTAGCATTATCACGCTCAATGCATTTAAGACATGGTGATTCAAATCCTTCCTGAGCGGGACTGATCTGTTTGGAGTGAAGTGACTCATTTTCCTTTTGAAGATCTTCATGAACCGCTCTAAATTTCTCAAGATCTTGCTTCCTTTGAAGATAATCATAGGAAAACTTTTCATGAGTTGTTGAGAGAGTTTCATGACGACTTTCAAGTTCCTGATACTTAACGTGAATATTTTTTATGTCTTCAATTAAGGATTCAGATCGAGTCATTTCAGCACCTAACAGATCATCGCTTCTGTCTAACAGTTTTTGAATATGTTCCATAGCTTTCTGCTGTTCAGTTGCAATTTTAGCAAGTGTTTTGTAGCTGGGTTTTGAATCACAATCAGAGTCATCGTCACTAGATGTTTGATAGTGAGTAGTGTGTGTGTTTACCTTGGCACCGCGAGCCATGAAGCAGTAGGTAGAAGCGGAGTAGTCCTTGTCATTTGCATCGGTGTGGGCGACGAGGTCATTGTCTTCAGTATTGAAGATGGACTTGGCAACGTATGCTGTAGCCAGACTTGCGACGCCTGAATCGGACTCCTCCTCAGACTCCACCTCCGCCTCCTCAGAAGCGGACTCCTCCTCTGAGTCCATTTCCTTGCCAACAAACGCACGTGCCTTGCCAGATGAGCTCTTCATGTGTGATGAAGACTTTGAAGAAGACTTGGACAAAGACTTTGAGTATTTCTTCTTCTTCTTGTCGTCAGAGTCATATTCCTTGCTCTTCTTCTTCTTTTTGTTCTCATTGTCCCACTGTGGACACTCAGAGATGAAGTGGCCAGGTTTCTTGCACTTGTGACATGTTTTCTTCTTGTAGTCGTGAGCAGAAGCTTCATCATTCCTTGAGCTTGATCGGGAAGACTTTCTGAAGCCTTTCTTCTTGGTGAATTTTTGGAACTTCTTCACAAGAATAGCAAGTTCTCTTCCAATGTCTTCAGGATCATCAGAACTGTTGTCAGATTCTTCTTCAGATGAGGAGACAACTTTTGCCTTCAAGGCACGAGTTCGCCCATAGTTTGGACCGTAGATATCTCTTTTCTCAGAAAGCTGAAACTCATGTGTGTTGAGCCTCACAAGTATGTCAGATGGATCGAGTGTCTTGAAATCAGGACGTTCTTGAATCATCAGGGCTAGGATGTCAAACGAACTATCAAGTGATCTCAGTAGTGTCTTGACGACTTCATGTTTGGTGATCTTAGTAGCGCTGAGGGCTTGAAGCTCATTTGTGATGTCAGTGAGTCGATCAAAAGTGTGCTGGACATTCTCATTGTCATTTCGCTTGAAGCGGTTGAAGAGGTTGCGAAGGACACTGATTCTCTGATCTCTCTGGGTTGAGATGCCTTCATTGACCTTGGAGAGCCAGTCCCAGACCAGCTTAGATGTCTTCAAGGCACTCACACGGCCATACTGTCCTTTGGTCAGGTGACCACAGATGATATTCTTGGCAGTAGAGTCCAGTTGAACAAATTTCTTGATGTCAGCAGCAGTGACACCTTCTCCAGCCTTGGGAACACCGTTTTCTACGACATACCATAGGTCGACATCAATGGCTTCAAGATGCATGCGCATCTTATTCTTCCAGTAGGGATATTCAGTTCCATCAAAGACGGGGCACGTAATGGAGACTTTAATTATCCCTGCAGTCGACATAGCTAAAACTCCAGGTGGTTAAACTGAATCACACAGAACAAGGGAGCACCTTGCTCTGATACCAATTGAAAGTGCGTTATATCGACTAGAGGGGGGTGAATAGGTGATTTTTATAAAAGACTTCAAAACATGGAAGTTATGAAGACAAACAATAGAAATAAACCTATTACCATGCAGCGGAAGGTAGACTACACTAGGCAAGCCATAGTCAAGTGTTCAATGAAGTGAAAGCACAATGACTTAATAGCAGCAATGTAGTAAGGATCAGGTAAGAAGATATTATGAAGCCATATAGAGCATGCAGTCACTCAGTGAAGACAAAAGATAGTGCAAACATACAATGACTTCACAAGGAGCAACAGTAAGTAAAGGGAAGGGAAGATGAAACCAGTGACTCGTTGAAGACAATGATTTGTTGGACCAGTTCCAGTTGCTGTGACAACTGTACGTCTGGTTGGGGCGGCTAGGTATTTAAACCTTAGGACACACAGTCCCGGACACCCAGTCCTGAACACGCAGCTCAGGACACCCAGTCCTCACCGTATTCCCCTTGAGCTAAGGTCACACAGACCTCGCCCAATCACTCTGGTAAGTCTTCAAGGTAGACTCCCAAACCTTCACAGACTTCGTTCACCGGCAATCCATAATGTCTCTTGGATGCTCAGAACGCGACGCCTAACCGGCTGGAGGATGCACAGTCCTCAAGTGTAATAAGTCTTCAGATCACACAGACAAGAAGACTTAAGTGATGCCCAATTCTCTCTGGCTCTGGGTGGTTAGGGCTTTATCCTCGCAAGGAATTCTCTCAAAGGCTTCGAGGTGGGTTGCTCTCAAACGACAAAAGTCGTACTCTCAATCTGAGCAGCCAACCGTTTATGGTTGTGGGGGGTGGGCTATTTATAGCCACTTGGCAACCCGACCTGATTTGTCTGAAATGACCCTGGGTCACTAAGGAACTGACACGTGTTTGAACGGTTAGATTTCAAACTCACATGGCAACTTTACTTGGGCTACAAGCAAAGCTGACTTGTCCGACTCTAGACAAGATTCGCTCTCATAGTCTTCACTCGAAGACATAGGTTTTTGGTTAGGCATCACTTCAGTCAGTCTGACTGGTTCTCTTGGACCCCACTTAACAGTACGGTGGTTCCTATGACTCAACACAAAAGAAAAAGAACTACAAAAGATCTAAGTCTTCGAGCTCCATAGGCTTCATGTGGTGTCTTCTCTTGTCATAGTCTTCAATGTGAATATCTTCATATACCACCTTTGACTTCAGTGTCTTCATACATTTTTAGGGGTCATCTCTGGTAGAAAAACCGAATCAATGAGGGACTTCTACCTGTGTTATCCTGCAATTCTCACAAACACATTAGTCCCTCAACTAGGTTTGTCGTCAATACTCCAAAACCAACTAGGGGTGGCACTAGATGCACTTACAAATAGCAAGACTTCTCCCATGTCCTCAGGAACAAACGTAACTACTCACAAAGCATATTCATGTTCATCATCAGAGGGGTATTAATATGCATATAGGATCTGAAAATATGATCTTCCACCAAATAAACCAACTAGCATCAACTACAAGGAGTAATTAATAATACTAGCAACCCACAGGTACCAATCCCATACTTGGAGACAAGAATTGGATACAAGAGATGAACTAGGGTTTGAGAGGAGATGGTGCTGGTGAAGATGTTGATGGAGATTGACCCCCTCCTAATGAGAGGATCGTTGGTGATGACGGTGGCGATGATCCCCCCCCCGGAGGGAAGTTTCCCCGGAAGAACAACTCCGCTAGAGCCATAGATTGGTTCCGCCAAGGTTCCGCCTCGTGGCGGCGGAGTCTCGTCCCGAAAGCTTGCTTACGATTTTTTCCTCAACGAAAGACTCCATATAGCAGAAGATGGGCATCGGAGGGCCACCAGGGGCCCACGTGGCAGGGGGCGCACCCAGGGGGTAGGGCACGCCCCCCACCCTCGTGGCCAGGGTGTGGCCCCCCTCTGGAACTTCTTGCACTCAGTATTATTTATATATTCTGAAAATGACTTCCGTGAAGTTTCGGGACTTTTGGATCTGCACAAAATAGGTCTCTAATATTTGCTCCTTTTCCAGCCCAGAATCCCAGCTGCCGGCATTCTCCCTCTTTATGTAAACCTTGTAAAATAAGAGAGAATAGGCATAAGTATTGTGACATAATGTGTAATAACAACCCATAATGCAATAAATATCGATATAAAAGCATGATGCAAAACGGACGTATCACATTACCGAGAGGGCCCAGAGATACCTCTCCGATACACTGAGTGTCAAATCCTAATCTCAATCTATGCCAACTCAACAAACACCATCGGAGACACCTGTAGAGCATCTTTATAGTCACCCAGTTACATTGTGAAGTTTGATAGCACACTAAGTGTTCCTCCGGTATTCGGGAGTTGCATAATCTCGTAGTCATAGGAACATGTATAAGTCATGAAGAAAGCAATAGCAATAAACTAAATGATCATAGTGCTAAGCTAACAGATGGGTCTAGTCCATCACATCATCTCTCTAATGATGTGATCCCGTTCATCAAATGACAACACATGTCTATGGCTAGGAAACTTAACCATCTTTGATTAACGAGCTAGTCAAGTAGAGGCATACTAGGGACACTTTGTTTGTCTATGTATTCACACATGTACTAAGTTTCCGGTTAATACAATTCTAGCATGAATAATAAACATTTATCGTGATATAAGGAAATATAAATAACAACTTTATTATTGCCTCTAGGGCATATTTCCTTCAATAATAGGTAGGTATGGTGCCTGTTTTGAGGTAGGTATATGGTGGGTTTATGGTACTGGCGAAATTTGCGTGGTACTAGAGAGGCTAGCAATGGTGGAAAGGTGAGAGTGCGTATAATCCATGGACTCAACATTAGTCATAAAGAACTCACATACTTATTGCAAAAATCTATTAGGCATCGCAACAAAGTACTACGCGCATGCTCTTAGGGGGATAGATTGGTAGGAAAAGACCATTGCTCGTCCCCGACCGCCACTCATAAGGAAGACAATCAATAAATAAATCATGCTCCGACTTCATCACATAATGGTTCAGCATACGTGCGTGCTACGGGACTCACAAACTTTAACACAAGTATTTCTCAAATTCACAACTACTCACTAGCATGAATTTAATGTCACCATCTTCATATCTCAAAACAATCATAAGGAATCAAACTTCTCGTAGTATTCAATGTACTTTATATCAAAGTTTTCATTATATCCCTCTTGGATGCCTATCATATTAGCACTAAATTGATAACCAAAGAAAATTACCATGCTGTTTTAAAGACTCTCAAAATAATATAAGGGAAGTGCGAGAGTTCATCAATTTCTATAAAATAAAACCACCGCCGTGCTCTAAAAAGATATAAGTGAAGCACTAGGGCAAATTTGCCTAGCTTAAAATATATAAGTGAAGCACATAGAGTATTCTAATAAATCACGATTCATGCGTGTTTGTATCAAAAGGTGTGTACAGCAAGGATGATTGTGAAAAACTAAAAAGCAAAGACTCAAATCATACAAGACACTCCAAGCAAAACACATATCATGTGGTGAATAAAAATATAGCCTCAAGTAAAGTTACCGGTAGACAAAGACAAAAGAGGGGATGCCTTCCGGGGCATCCCAAAGCTTAGGCTCTTGACTATCCTTGAATATTACCTTGGGGTTCCTTGCGCATACCCAGGCTTAGGCTCTTACCACTCCTTATTCCATAGTCCATCAAATCCTTACCCAAAACATGAAAACTTCACAACATAAAACTCAACAGAAAATCTCGTAAGCTCCATTAGTATAAGAAACTAAATCACCACTTTTGTTACTGTTGTGAACTCATTCTTTATTTATATTGGTGTAATATATACTGTATTCCAACTTCTGCATGGTTCATACCCCCCTGATACTAGCCATAGATGCATCAAAATAAGCAAACAACACGCGAAAAACAGAATCTGTCAAAAACAGAACAGTCTGTAGAAATCTGGATATTTTGAGTACTTATTTAACTCCAAAAATCCTCAAAAATTAGGACAAACTAAGAATTATTTTTATTAACTCCAAAAAGAATCAGTATTTTATATTTCTTCTTCTAAAAATGAAAATTAATCTCCTGGGTGCAAAAGTTTCTGTTTTTCAGCAGGATCAAATCAACTATCACCGTAAGCTATCCCAAAGGTCTTACTTGGCACAAACACTAACTAAAACACAAAACCACATCTAACCAGAGGCTAGATGAATTATTTAATGCAAAACAGGGCCTATAAACTAAGAACAAAAATAAAATTTGGTTGCCTCTCAACAAGCGCTATTGTTTAACACCCTTAGCTAGGCATAAAACACAAATAGATCTAGATATTGTCATCTGTGATATGTAATCCATAAGTGGCTCTCATAATAGATTCATAAGGCAATTTAATTTTCTTTATTGGAAAGTGTTCCATGCCTTTCCTTAACGGAAATTAAAATCTAATGTTTCCTTCTTTCATATCAATAATTGCACCAACCGTTCTAAGGAAAGGTCTACCAAGAATAATAGGACATGTAGGGTTGCAATCTATATCAAGAACAATGAAATCTATGGGCACATAATTTCTATTTGCAACAATAAGAACATCATTAGTCCTTCCCATAGGTTTCTTGGTAGTGGAATCCACAAGATGCAAATTTAAAGAACAATCATCAAATTCACGGAAACCTAACACATCACATAAAGTTTTTTGGAATCGTGGAAACACTAGCACCCAGATCACACAAAGCATGGAATTCATAATCTTTAATATTAATCTTAATAGTAGGTTCCCACTCATCATAAAGTTTTCTAGGGATAGAAACTTCCAATTCAAGCTTTTCTACAAACGATTGCACCATAGCATCAACGATATGTTTAGTAAAAGCTTTGTTTTGATTATAAGCATGAGGAGAATTCAACATGGATTAAGAAAAGGAAATACAATCTATTAAAGAAAAATTATTATAATTAAATTCCTTTAAATCCAAAAGAGTGGGTTCATTGCTATTTAAAGTTTTGACCTGTAACATCCCAGAATTCTAAATTTTGGAATGTTATAATAAATAGATAGATTGATTTATTGTTTGATTGTTGTGTGATTGATTGAGTGAAATTCAAAACTTTTTGAAAGTTAAATGAGAGGGAATAAAAGGACTTTCCCAAACTTTCACCTTTTGCATTTTGATCCCCGTGAAATTCAAATTCTTTTCATCACGAAACCCTGGAGAGAAGATGACATGACTTCTTCCATTTATTTAAATGACAAGGGTGTTGAAAATATTGGAATTTCATTTGGAAAATATTTCTAGTTCTAAAACTTTAAGCAACTCAATGATTTTCACGAGAGGAGATAAAATGACTTCTTCAAATTATATGAAATATGAGTTGGGAGTTTCAAAGAATTAAACTCAAAGTTCTTTTGAATTTATTTTCAATTTGGAGTTAATTGAGTTTTATTCAAATTATTTTTCTCCAAAAATAAAATATATGGAAATTAGGGTAACATGATTCCCTACAACATAAAATTGGAGAGAAATAAATTTGAAATCATTTTGGTATTTTAAAATGATTTTTATTGGTTTTTATTAGACCAGTAGCACTCTTTGAATTATTTGAATTTGTGTGGATTTTATTTGGCATTATAAAAATGTCCATGTTGTAGAAAATATTTTTCTGAAAATTTTGATATATTATATGCCTATATAAGTTTTTTTATTTTGTGTTTTTATTGTCTCTGTTTGTCTAAAAAATGTTTAAAAAAAGAACTTCAACCAGCCAGCCCACGGCCCAGCCGGCCCACGTGCCCGCACCGCCGCCTCCGACTCCGGGAGGAGTTCACCACCCGCACGCCTCCCGAGCGCCGCCACCGCGCCGTGCCGCCTCCGGTCTCCCCTTGCCCCTCCTCCACGCCACCTCCTCCCCTTCCTATAAATCCGGAGCATCGGGCCCCGTTTCCCTCTCTGCTAGCGCCGCCTTCTCCCACATCTCGCGCCGCCGGCGTGATCCGCCGAGCTCCGCCCGAAGCCGCCTCTCTCGCCGCCGACGAGGACCACCGCGCCGTACTGTTAGAAATTGTTTTATGTTGCAAGAGTTATTTGCTTGGTTTTGAAGTTTTTCGAATCGTTTCCTTCGATCTTTCTGATATTTTGAGTGATTGCTTATGTGTGGTTACTATTGTTTGCTTACGATAGATTGACCAGAGTGTGACGAGTAGAACTATCAAGAGTTATGAGTGTGAATCATCTTCATCAACATTGCAGGCAAGTTCACACTTTGATCATATTCCTTTCATACCCAGTTTTTATGCATTAGTTTCACCCTCAAACATTGCATGAGTAGGATTGATAACATGTGGGTATTGGGAAGTAGTTGATGAGGTAGGAACCTATTGCCCTGCATTCAAACCTTGGGAGTTACTTTTACGTTATGCTTATATTGCCATGCTATGCTCGTAGACGTGGATTGGGTTTGAGAGTATTTCATGACAGATGTGAGATTGTTAATTAATGGTTTACTTAAGGTGGCAACTTTAACACACATCTGGGTGGATTGAGGCACCTGGGTATTCCAGCGATTGCCTGTTTAGGCACCTGGGTATTCCAGGATTGCCTGTTTTTTATGGACCGCCACCCAGGCTCAAAGGGATCATGAGATTATTCATACTAGAAACTTCCGTGTGCAGCCACAAGCTATTATGGGCTCTAGCATAGTTGATTAAGTCGTGTGAACTCTTATAGTGGTAGACTAGCAGATGTAGGGGTTGTAGGTGGTACGGTCTACCCATCGTAAGGTGCAAACGCTTCTGAAAGACTATGTCTCGGTCATCCGTTTCTCAAACACCATGTAGTGCGAGAAATCCAACGGAGGAGATCGAGTCTTGTGGGGAAAAGTGCGCAAACCTCTGCAGAGTGTATAAACTAATCATGATTAGCCGTGTTCCCGGTTATGGACGTCTTGAGTATCTAGTACTTGGATTATCATGTGAATCTCATCATGTTACTTTAAATTAATTTTGTTGGGTTTAATGATGTTACTTAATTGGGATTGAGAATGCTGTCAACCATTCTCAATGTTTAACAACCACCGTGATAGTTAAATAAAATATATTCCTTTGCAGTAGGGAAAAATTGGCTTTTCGCAAAAACCTTATAACCATAGAGCTTTTCCACCAGCCAAATATGCATGTAGTGATAGCCATTGTTCATCATTCTCTATGGTGTGAATTTGCCAGTACATTCAATGTACTGACCCTTTGTGGCTGCAACGTCTCGTGTTGCATGAATCTTACGACGAGTAAATGATACGTTAGGGTTACGATTTCTACACTCAACTTTGCCGTTGGTGTTGATGGGAATCCACAACCTCGTTACTTCCGCTATTTGGATTAAGGTAATAGTATTTACGTTACTTTATACATGTGATTTACCTCTGTTATAAATCCTCGAGTACTGTGTGTGTCAGCATACCGATCCACGGATGACACTTAAGCACAGAGACTTGATCCATTCGGGTCGGGGCGCTACAAGATGGTATCAGAGCACATGTTGACTGTAGGACGTGACCCTAGAAACTGGCAAGCCCATAGCAAAGATTTTTCTCTACAACTTTCCCTTTCAAAAAGATCTTTTACCTCTCTTCTCTTCCGAGCTTATTCAAAAATTCCCTTTTAGTGAGACCATACCCCTTTTCCCTTTGGATCACTCGAAGATTCGATGGATGAGACCACTCCAAGAAGTACAAGATATTGGACAACTAAGACCGCTTCGGAATGAAGAGGATTTTACTGTGCATCTGAATAATGGAAACTACAACGGTTGAAGACTCCGAAGACTAGGAGAATTTGAAGGCTCTGAAGAATCCCTAGATTTGTATGACCTAGGAAAGGCTACCCTTATGGAACTTGACAGACTATGGAAGTTGTCAATGCCCAAGATCAGGGTGTATCGGAGAAAGACCAGAGCATGGAGAGTTAAAAACTTAAGGTTCTGTCAAGGAAAACCCTAAGGCAGGAGATATCAACTATGGAGAGATGGCTCATGGAAATGACAAGAGCAGAAACCCAGCTATCCATGATGTTATGGCCTGCTTATACTATTGTCACCGTGCTGAGTTAAGCATGCATATGCATGGAAGGATTGGATGGTATAAGGCTGATGGAGCACCTATCAGCAAGAGGTGAAGTTTTAACCTAGGCCGGTGTATCACCAGGATCTGCAGTGTTACATCAAGAAGTTTAAGATGGACTTGTAGGAAGTCATATTTGACAAGGAGGCCATTCATGAAGAACTTAGGACCCAGAAGATGAAAGTAGCCAAGCTAGATAAGCAAAGCCTCGAGAAACCGGAGCTTCGTCAGGAACTAGACCATGGTTCATGCCAAGGATGTTGAAACCTAGAAGTTTGAAATGCAACTCCGGAATATTAAAGGATGTCACGAGAGATTTCACGTCAATAGAGATGATCTGGCAAAAGAACTTGAGAAAGACAAGCATGATTGGAAGAAGCCATTGGAGGCATGAATAAGGCTTGAAGAGTTATACGACCTTGAAGATTTATTGACCTTTAGAAGACCAAACCCCTGTTATATGCCTACGTTAGATGCGACGATTGTGAGCTGTCATTTGTCTGATGTTTTTCGACAGCCACAATAAAATCTGTCTTTTCAAACCTTTTGTTTGTATTGTGTGTATCCCTCTCCCTCTCTCTTATCTTACCCCAAACCCACATGGACCCAATAGAGGATGCATGGAGATGAGCTTGTATTTTCTGGACCAATGAGTCAATTGGAGACGGGCCGATGGATTCAGAACATGGAGGATCACATGAAGAATAACCTTATAGTTGGAAATGATATGACCCAGCATGCTTTTCAGTGCTTTGAAAGAGGTGCTGCTACTTGGTGGAGGATGTACCAACCATTAATGGATGGCAAGGAGTAACCACTTGGAGAGAATTTAAGTTGACCTTGCCAAAGTCTCGGTTTGTGTCCCAGAAGTTGAAGCCTTATGGAAAGGATATGAAGAAACCTTGTGCATGCAAGATTTGTGGAGAATAGGACACACCCATAAAGAACACAAGGATGAATGCCCTAATTGTGAAGGAAGTCACCCGGCTGAAGAATGCCCAACTAGGCAGATTACTTGTTTCTTGTGTGAAGGGACTACCCACTATCCTGCTCAGTGTCACATTTACCCCATGGTACAACGAACCATCCAGCAGTAGAAAGAAGTAATGAAAGGAGCCCTCATGGAAATTTTAGAAGAAGCTGTGATGAAGGAAGGGATGGAGGACACACCTAAAGAAGACCCGAGTAAACCCTGCACTAAGTCTTGCGATTCATGTGGAGAAGAAGGTCACATCTCCCAAAATTGTTTGAATGGGGATCTAGTAGAATTACCGATAGAGGAAGTAGAATATGACCCACAGGAAATAGAAGCCCTGATTGGAATGGAAAAGTCCAGGAAGAGAAACCGATTGGAGCCCAGGAGGGACCTGAGTCATATCACCTGTTACAGGTGCAAGGAGTCAGGGCACTACCTCAACAGTTGCCCAAAAAGGAAACCTCGATACTTGCCAGAAGTAATATGTTTTAGTTGTAATAGAGCAGGGCACTTTGCCAGAGGATGCCCCAAGGAGAAGGAGACTTATGCTAGATAGTGAGTTTGCAACAAAAGAAATGGAGTAGTAGAAGTGAGAACATTTTCTTTTATATCGAGGTGTTGAGTTGAGACATGTAATGGAAAAGCGAGAGATTGTAATCAATTGAGAGTGAATAAAGTTAGCATCGTTGGTACTGATATGGATTTTATGAGTTGTTACTCTATGAAGAAATATTTTGATCATTTCTGAGGATATGAGAAATATGGTCTATGGAAGATTTGTGCATTTTAAGGGTGGTAGTACCCTGTAAGAACCCTTGACCCCTAGAAAAGATAAGGATACTCCACTGAGTGGATTTCGGACAAAATGAATACGTGTTTTGTCTCGATATGTGTGATACCCCAAGACTATGTGGGATGAAGTTGGAGACCGTCAGTTGTTTGGACCAAATGTGATCAAGGAGTCAGAAAAGAATGTTAAGTTGATTCGAGATAGACTGAAGGTAGCTCAGTCCAGGCAGAAGAGTTATGCAGACTAAAAAAAGCAAGGAGGTAGTCTATGAAATTGGAGACAGAGCATGTCTTCGTGTGACCCCTCTGCGAGGAGTTAAACGATTTGGAGTTAAGGGACAGTTAGCCCCGAGATTTGTAGGACCATACTGAGTTTTGGAGCGTATGGGAGAAGTGGCCAACAAGTTGGAGTCACCCGAAGGACTGTCAGGAGTTCATGATGTGTTTCATGTTTCCCAGTTGAAGAAGTGCCATGCAGAGATGGCCAATATTCCCCTGTAAGGACGCTTGACCCTGGAAAGGATAATGATGTTCCACGAAGTGGATATGGACTTCATAAGTATAAGTTTTTATCTCGGTATGTGGGATATCCACGAGGATGAAGAGATAAATTACTATTGGATATAAAGGAGGTATGATGTCGGAAATATGGATCAATGGAAACTCCATGATGAGTCTGAGTAATCATGTCCTAGTTTGGTGCCAATAGAAGGAACGAAGACAGTACAATTGGATGGATTTAAGAATACTAGGAAGTTGGAAGTTGGAATAATGATCAGTTGCCCGATGATAAGTTCAAGGACTACAAGTGATGAGATGGGCCATAACCCACATGCCCCAGGACCTGCCAAGAAGAAAGCACATTCTTGCTACAGGAAAAACCCTGGAAGAAGTTACGTTTATCGGCAGACGATCTTATAGAGTAACGCAAAACCTGAGGGTTGTGAAGGAACGAAAGATGTTTGTTTGGCTTGCAGAATTAATGGATTTAACCGAACTTGGTTCATGGACAAGAGAAATTCTGCAATGCTTGTGAGGATGACCGAGTGTTAGAATGCGAGATTCGCTAAACCATATACAAGGTAATGATTTGGGTGCGGGATGGATTGATCACCATACCGACTTACTCTTATTATTCGCCTTGCTATATGGGATGGTAAATCTGAGAGACTTACCTATAGTAGAGAGACGACGATCAAACCTTGTTTAAACATTAGAATGGTATAGCAATTTTTTCCTTGTACAAGGCAGCTTTTGCCAACCGTAGGTTATACGGTGAGGATCAACCCAGACCCATTTCCTGCAGGAGAAACCATAAACTGTTGACCACCATGAGATATCGATTAGTTGTTTAGTACTGGCGCTAGACCCGTCAGGTAAGAAGACCCAGTCTCGGAATAACCTTACCAGGATGAAAGTACAGAAGAATTGAGGAAAAGGTTATGCCGCTGCAGGAAGAGCTAGAGAAGGAATTATCCTTATGATCTGAGAAGACCGGCCCTGTCAAGAATAAGGATGGAGTATATGAGTATTGATGGGACCGTAACGATGTTTCTAAGGGTGGTAGCACCCAGACCCCGGTGATGATTGATGGATTTTGAGGAGACCCCAACCTAACCTATTTCTTTCTAGCCTCTCGAATCTCGAGACGAGATTCATTTTAAGGGTGGTAGGTTTGTAACATCCCAAAATTCTAAATTTTGGAATGTTATAATAAATAGATAGATTTGATTGATTGTTTGATTGATTGACTGAAAGTGAGTGAATTCGAACTTTTTGAAAGTTAAATGAGAGGGAATAAAAGGACTTTCCCAAACTTTCACCTTTTGCATTTTGATCTCCATGAATTCAAATTCTTTTCAAACACGAAACCCTAGAGAGAAGATAACATGACTTCTCCCATTTTTTTAAAATGAAAAGGGGTGTTGAAAATATTTGAATTTCATTTGAAAATATTTCCAATTCAGAAATTTTAAGCAACTCAATGATTTTCACGAGAGAAGATAAAATGACTTCTTCAAATTATATGAAATATGAGTTGGGAGTTTCAAAGAAACTCAAATTTAAAATCCAGTTGAAATTATTTTTCAATTTGGGTTATTTGAGTTTTATTCAAATTATTTTTCTCCAAAAATAAAATATATGGAAAATAGGGTAACATGATTCCCTACAACAGAAAATTGGAGAGAAATAAATTTGAATTAATTTTGGTATTTTTAAAATAGTTTTTATTGGATTTTATTAGGGCAGTAGCACTCTTTGAATTATGTGAATTTGTGTGGATTTTATTTGGCATTATAAAAATGTCCATGTTGTAGAAAATCTTTTCTGTAAATTTTGGTATATTATATGCCTATATAAAAATTTTTTTTATTTTGTTCTGTTTATTTTTTCCTTTGTCTGGAAAATCTTAAAAAAAATGAACTTTTGGACCGACCGGGCCGGCCCAGCCAGCCAGGCCACGGCCCAGCCGGCCCACGCGCCCGCACCGCCGCCTTCGACTCCGGGAGGAGTTCGCCGCCCGCACGCCTCCCGAGCACCGCCACCGCGCCGTGCCGCCTACGGTCTCCCCTTGCCCCTCCTCCACGCCACCTCCTCCCCTCCCTATAAATCCGGAGCCCCGGGCCCCGTTTCCCTCTCTGCCAGTGCCGCCTTCTCCCGCATCTCGCGCCGCTGGTGAGATCCGCCGAGCTCCGCCCGAAGCCGCCTCTCTCGCCGCCGACGACCACCATCGTCGCCACCACCGCACCCGCCGCCCAGCGCCGCCCCTCCCCGACGCCTTCGCCGCCTCCCGCGATGCCCGGAGCCGCCTGCTGCCGCGCCGGAGCCGCCGTTTTGCTGGAGCCCCGCTGCCGCCGCCAACCGTTGTCGTCGGTCGTAGGTTTTATCGCCGAACCACCGAACCGACCGAACCGGTATAACCCCGATCGGTTTCCTGTTTTTTTGTTTTGTTTCAAGAACCCGGTTTAGTTTTTTTAGTTAGATCTATTCAAAGAACGTTCTCTGTTTAGAACTAGTTAGCGAACATTCGTTATTTAGCTTTTTCTTTTATTTTAGTTTTCTGTCCAGGGACCTATTGGTAGTATTTCTTTTACAGATTAGTCCCTCTGCTTCAAACGTCTACAACTTTTGCTCGTTTGTCCAAATCCAACGAAACCAACGCCCACCTCTTCGTTATGATCTCCTCTATCCAGACAAACTACCTAAACATGTTTTTGAAAGTTTTAAAATTTGAATTAGATCAGATTTGTATTCAAACTTCGTTTGTTCATAACTTGAGTTTCATAGCTCCGTTTCAGTTGATTCTTTTTGCAAATTGAAGCTCTTGACCTAAACTTTTTGATAAGGCCAAATTCACTTAATTTTGGTACTATTAGAAATTGTTTTATGTTGCAAGAGTTATTTGCTTGGTTTTGAAGTTTTCCGAATCGTCTTCTTCGATCTTTCTAATCTTTTGAGTGATTGCTTATGTGTGGTTACTATTGCTTGCTTACCATAGATTGACCGGAGTGGGACAAGTAGATCTATAAAGGGTTTTGAGTGCGAATCATCTTCATCAACCTTGCAGGCAAGTTCACACTTTGATCATATTCCTTTAACACCCAGTTTTATGCATTAGTTTCAACCCTCAAACATTGCATGGTTTGGAAGTGATAAGATGTGGGTATTGGGAAGTAGTTGATGAGGTAGGAACCTATTGCCCTACATTCAAACCTTGGGAGTTACTATTACGTTATGCTTATATTGCCATGCTATGCTCGTAGACGTGGATTGGGTTTGAGAGTATTTCATGACATATGTGAGATTGTTAATTAATGGTTTACTTAAGGTGGCAACTTTAACACACATCTGGGTGGATTGAGGCACCTGGGTATTCCAGCGATTGCGTGTCTAGGCACCTGGGTATTCTAGGATTGCCTGTTTTTTATGGACCGCCACCCAGGCTCAAAGGGATCATGAGATTATTCATACTAGAAACTTCTGTGTGTAGCCACAAGCTATTATGGGCTCTAGCATAGTTGATTAATTCGTGTGAACTCTTACAGTGGTAGACTAGCAGATGTAGGGGTTGTAGGTGGTACGGTCTACCCATCGTAAGGTGCAAACGCTTCTGAAAGACTATGTCTCGGTCATCCATTTCTCAAACACCATGTAGTGCGAGAAATCCAACGGAGGAGATCGAGTCTTGTGGGGAAAAGTGCGCAAACCTCTGCAGAGTGTATAAACTAATCATGATTAGCAGTGTCCCTGGTTATGGACGTCTTGAGTATCTAGTACTTGGATTATCATGTGAATCTCATCATGTTACTTTAAATTAATTTTGTTGGGTTTAATGATGTTACTTAATTGGGATTGAGAATGCTGTCAACCATTATCAATGTTTAACAACCATCGTGATATTTAAATAAAATATATTCCTTTGCAGTAGGGAAAAATTGGCTTTTCGCAAAAACCTTATAACCATAGAGCTTTTCCACCAGCCAAATATGCATGTAGTGATAGCCATTGTTCATCATTCTCTATGGTGTGAATTTGCCAGTACATTCAATGTACTGACCCTTTGTGGCTGCAACGTCTCATGTTGCGGATTTATCGTACGACGAGTAAGTGATACGTTAGGGTTATGATTTCTACCCTCAACTTTGCCGTTGGTGTTGATGGGAATCCACAACCTTGTTACTTCCGCTATTTGTATTGAGGTAATAGTATTTACGTTACTTTATACATGTGATTTACCTCTGTTATAAATCCTCGAGTACTGTGTGTGTCAAGCATACCGATCCAGGGATGACACTTAAGCACAAAGACTGATCCATTCGGGTCGGGTCGCTACAACATCATTTTCATCCTTTCCCAAGATTGTGCAACATGCTCATGTTCAAGTTGCTTGAAATCCATGATCTGGGTTCTAAGGGAAATAATTTTTACGGGAGGAAAATACTTAGTGATAAAAGCATCTTTGCACTTATTTGAAGAATCGATACTATTGCGAAGGCAAAGAAGAGAACCAAATTTTTGCAGAATCGCGCAAAGAAAACAAAAGTAATTTCATCTTGACGACATCATTGTCCACATCTTTTTTATTTTGCATATCGCATAATTCCACGAAGGTATTAAGATGGGACGCGACATCCTCATTAGGAGTACCGGAAAATTGGTCTTTCATAACAAGATTCAGCAAAGCAGTATTAATATCACAAGTCTCTGCACTAGCGGCGGGAGGAGCAAGCAGAATGAAAATAAAATCATTGTTGTTGGTATTTGAGAAATCACATAACTTGGTGTTCTCTTGAGTTATGATGACCACACAACAAGATTGCACTCAAAAACAGATCCGGCAAGAAAACGACGAATGGAAAAAGAGAGGCGAATAAAACGACAATTTTTTGTGAAGTGGGGGAGAGGAAAATGAGAGGCAAATGGCAAATAATGTAAATAGCGAGGAGATGAGATTTGTGATTAGGAACCTGGTTATGTTGAAGATCGTCCCCCGCAACGGCGCCAAAAAATCCTTTTGATTGCTCCCTGACTATAGCGCGAGAAAACTCCTATCTTCTAGGACTAAGTTGGTATTTCCCCAAAGAGGAAGGGATGATGTAGCACAACGAAGGTAGGTATTTCCCTCAGTGATGAAACTAAAGTTATCAAACCATTAGGAGAACCAAGCAACACAACATAAACAATACCTGCACACAAATAACAACACCTCGCAACCCGACGTGTTAAAGGGGTTGTCACTCCCTTTCGAGTAACGATGCCAAAAAATTGTAGTAGATTGAAATAATAGATCGCAAATAAAATAAAGTGCAGAAAAGTATTTTTTGTATTTTTTGTTTAATAGATCTGAATAAAAAATGCAAAGGAAAAGTAGATCGCAAGCAAATATATGAGGAAGAAGACCCGGGGGCTGTAGGTTTCACTAGTGGCTTCTCTCAAGAAAGATAGCAAATGGTGGGTAAACAAATTACTGTTGGGAAATTAATAGAACCTCAAATAATTAAAAACGGAGTAATGCAATAAGAACGATGACATGATGTAGACAAGATCCGTTTATCTATTGCGTAGATGTAGATCCCATCTTTTTATCCTTAGTAGCAATGATACATACGTGTCGGTTCCCTTTCTGTCACTAGGATCGAGCACTGTAAGATCGAAACCACTACCGGGCACCTCTTCTCATTGCAAGATAAATAGATCAAGTTGTCCAAACAAAACCCAAATATCGGAGAAGAAATACGAGGCTATAAGAGATCATGCATATAAGAGATCAAAGAAACTCAAATAACTTTCATGGATATAAAAAGATATGACTGATCATAAACTCAAAGTTCATTAGATCCCAACAAACACACCGCAAAAAGAGTTACATCATATGGATCTCCAAGAGAACATTGCATTGAGAATCAAGATAGAGAGATGAAGCAATCTAGCTACTAACTATGGACCCGAAGGTCTACAAAGAACTACTCACGCATCATCGGGAAGGCACCAATGGAGGTGATGAACCCCATCCGAGATGGTGTCTAGATTGGATCTGGTGGTTCTGGACTCTGCGGCTGCTGGATGAATATTTCATGGACTCCCCTAGGGTTTTGGAAATATTTGGGTATTTATAGAGCAAAGAGGCGGTCTGGGGGCACCCGAGGTGGGAACAACCCACCCGGGCACGCCTGTGCCTCCTGGCGCGCCCTGGTGGGTTGTCCCCTCCTCGGGACTCCCCCTAGGTGCAACTAGGGCCCAACTTGTTCCTTCAGTCCATAAAAAATCTCCGTAAAGTTTTGTGGCATTTGGACTCCATTTGATATTGATTTTCTGCGATGTTAAAAAACATGGAACAAACAGGAACTGGCACTTGGCACTATGTCAATAGGTTAGTACCAAAAATGATATAAAATGACTATAAAATGATTATAAAACATCCAAGATTGATAATATAACAACATGGAACAATAAAAATTTATAGAATACGTTGGAGACGTATCAAACTTAGTACCTGATAGTATTTTGCATGTCTATGTTGTTGTAGATAGATGGCCCGTGCTTTTATTTCGTTGAATTTTAATGCGTTCCTAGAGAAAACTAAGTTGAAAGATGATGGTAGCAACTACACGGACTGGGTCCGTAACTTGAGGATTATCCTCATTGCTGCACAGAAGAATTACGTCCTGGAAGCACCGCTAGGTGACAAACCCGCTGCAGGAGCAACGCCAGATGTTGTGAACACTTGGCAGAGCAAAGCTGATGACTACTCGATAGTTCAGTGTGCCATGCTTTACGGCTTAGAACCGGGACTTCAGCAACATTTTGAATGTCATGGAGCATGTGAGATGTTCCAGGAGTTGAAGTTAATATTTCAAGCAAATGCCCGAATTGAGAGATATGAAGTCTCCAATAAGTTCTATAGCTGCAAGTTGGAGGAGAATAGTTTTGTCAGTGAACATATACTCAGAATGTCTGGCTACCACAACCACTTGACTCAATTGGGAGTTAATCTTCCTGATGATAGTGTCATTGACAGAGTTCTTCAATCACTGCCACCAAGCTACAAGAGCTTCATGATGAACTATAATATGCAAGGGATGGATAAAACGATTCCTGAGCTCTTCACAATGCTGAAGGCTGCGGAGGTAGAAATCAAGAAGGAGCATCAGGTGTTGATGGTTAACAAGACCACCAGTTTCAAGAAAAAGGGTAAGGGAAGAAGGGGAACTTTAAGAAGAACAACAAGCCAGTTGCTGCTCAAGTGAAGAAACCCAAGTCTAGAACTAAGCCTGAGACTGAGTGCTTCTACAGCAAAGGAACTGGTCACTGGAAGCGGAACTACCCCAAGTATTTGGCGGAGAAGAAGGATGGCAAAGTGAAAGGTATATTTGGTATACATGTTATTGATGTGTACCTTACTAATGCTCACAGTAGTGCCTAGGTATTTGATACTGGTTCAGTTGCTAACATTTGCAACTCAAAATAGGGGCTATGGATTAAGCGAAGATTGGCTAAGGACGAGGTGACGATGCACGTAGGAAATGGTTCCAAAGTCGATGTGATCGCTGTCGGCATGCTACCTCTACATCTACCTTCGGGATTAGTTTTAGACCTAAATAATTGTTATTTGGTGCCAACGTTGAGCATGAACATTATATCTGGATCTTGTTTGATGCGAGACGGTTATTCATTTAAATCAGAGAATAATGGTTGTTCTATTTATATGAGTAATATCTTTTATGGTCATGCACCCTTGATGAGTGGTCTATTTTTACTAAATCTTGATAGTAATGATACACATATTCATAATATTGATGCCAAAAGATGCAAAGTTGATAATGATAGTGCAACATTTTTTGTGGCACTGCTGTTTAGGTTGTATTGGTGTAAAGCGCATGAAGATACTCCATACTGATGGGCTTTTGGAATCACTTGATGCTTGCGAACCATGCCTCATGGGCAAAGATGACTAAAACTCCGTTCTCCGGAACAATGGAGCGAGCAACAGACTTGTTGGAAATAATACATAGGGATGTATGTGGTCCGATGAGTGTTGAGACTCGCGGCAGGTATCGTTATTTTCTGACCTTCACATATGATTTGAGCAAATATGGGTATATCTACTTGATGAAACATAAGTCTGAAACATTTGAAAAATTCAAAGAATTTCAGAGTGAAGTGGAAAATCATCGTAACAAGAAAATAAAGTTTTTGCGATCTGATCGTGGAGGAGAATATTTGAGTTACGAGTTTGGTCTTCATTTGAAACAATGCGGAATACTTTCGCAACTTACACCACCTGGAACACCATAGCGTAATGGTGTGTCCGAACATCATAACCACACTTTATTAGATATGGTGCGATCTATGATGTCTCTTACCAATTTATCACTATCATTTTGGGGTTATGCATTAGAGACAACTGCATTCACATTAAATAGGGCACCATCGAAATCCGCTGAGACGACACCTTATGAACTGTGGTTTGGCAAGAAACCCAAGTTGTCGTTTCTTAAAATTTGGGGCTGCGATGCTTATGTGAAAAAAAAACTTCAACCTGATAAGCTCGAACCCAAATCGGAGAAATGTGTCTCCATGGGATACACAAAAGAGACTGTTGGGTACACCTTCTATCACAGATCCGAAGGCAAGATATTCATTACTAAGAATGGATCCTTTCTAGAGAAGGAGTTTCTCTCGAAAGAAGTGAGTGGGAGGAAAGTAGAACTTGATGAGGTAACTGTACCTGCTCCCTTATTGGAAAGTAGTATATCACATAAATCAGTTCCAGTGATTCCTACACCAGTAAGTGAGGAAGCTAATGATGATGATCATGAAACTTCTGATCAAGTTACTACCGAACCTCGTAGGTCAACCAGAGTAAGATCCACACCAGAGTGGTACGGTAATCCTGTTCTGGAAGTCATATTACTTGACCATGACGAACCTACAAACTATGAGGAAGCGATGATGAGCCCAGATTCCGCAAAATGGCTTGAGGCCACAAAATCTGAGATGGGATCCATGGATGAGAACAAAGTGTGGACTTTGGTTGACTTGCCCAATGATCGGCAAGCCATTGAGAATAAATGGATATTCAAGAGGAAGACGAATGCTGATAGTAGTGTTACTATCTACAAATCTTGATTTGTCGCAAAATGTTTTCGACAAGTTCAAGGTGTTGACTACAATGAGATTTTCTCACTCGTGTCGATTCTTAATAGTCTATCAGAATCATGTTAGCAGTTGCCGCATTTTATGAAATCTGGCAAATAGGATATCAAAACTACATTCCTTAATGGATTTATTAAAAAAGAGTTGTATATGATGCAACCAGAAGATTTTGTCAATCCTAAAGATGCTAACAAAGTGTGCAAGCTCCAGCGATCCATCTATGGATTGGTGCAAGCTTCTCGAAGTTGGAATATACGCTTTGATATGTTGATCAAAGCATATAGTTTTATACAGACTTGCGGTGAAGCCTGTATTTACAAGAAAGTGAGTGGGAGCACTATAGCCTTTCTGATAAGTATATGTGAATGACATATTGTTGATCGGAAATGATGTAGAATTTTCTGGAAAGCATAAAGGAGTGTTTGAAAGGAATTTTTCAAAGAAAGACCTCGATGAAGCTACTTACATATTGAGCATCAAGATCTATAGAGATAGATCAAGACGCTTGATATATTTTCAATGAGTACATACCTTGACAAGACTTTGAAGTAGTTCAAAATGGAACAGTCAAAGAAGGAGTTCTTGCCTATGTTGCAAGGTGTGAAGTTGAGTAAAGACTCAAAACCCAACCACGACATAAAATAGAAAGAGAATGAAAAGTCATTCACTATGCCTCAGTCATAGGTTCTATAAAGTATGCTATGCTGTGTACCAGACCTATTGTGTACTTCACCATAAGTTTGGATCCAAGAGTGGATCACTAGACAGCGATCATAAATATCCTTAGTGGAATAAGGAAATGTTTCTCGGTTCTGGAGGTGACAAAGAGTTTGTCGTAAAGAGTTACGTCGGTGCAAGCTTTGACACCGATCTGGATGACTCTAAGTCTTGATCTAGATACATATTGAAAGTGGGAGCAATTAGCTAGAGTAGCTCCGTGCAAAGCATTGTAGACATAGTAAATTTGCAAAACACATATGGCTCTGAATGTGGCAGACCCGTTGAGTCAATTTCTCTCACAAGAAAAACATGATCACTCTTTGGGTGTTAATCACATAGCGATGTGAACTAGATTGTTGACTCTAGTAAACCCTTTGGGTGTTAGTCACATGGAGATGTGAACTAATCACATAAAGATGTGAACTATTGATGTTAAATCACATGACGATGTGAGCTAGGTTATTGAATCTAGTGCAAGTGGGAGACTGAAGGAAATATGCCCTAGAGGCAATAATAAAGTTGTTATTTATATTTCCTTATATCATGATAAATTTTTATTATTCATGCTAGAATTGTATTAACCAGAAACTTAGTACATGTGTGAATACATAGACAAATAGAGTGTCCCTAGTATGCCTCTACTTGACTAGCTCGTTAATCGAAGATGGTTAAGTTTCCTAGCCATGGACATGTGTTGTCATTTGATGAACATGATCAAATCATTAGAGAATGATGCGATGGACAAGACCTATCCATTAGCTTAGCATAATGATCATTCAGTTTTATTGCTACTACTTTTTTCATGACTTATACATGTTCCTCTGACTATGAGATTATGCAACTCCCGAATACCAGAGGAACACCTTGTGTGCTATCAAACATCACAATGTAGCTGGGTGATTATAAAGATGCTCTACAGGTGTCTCCGATGGTGTTTGTTGGGTTGGCATAAATCGAGATTAGGATTTGTCACTCTGTCTATCGGAGAGGTATCTCTGGGCCCTCTCGGTAATGTACATCACTATGAGCCTTGCAAGCAATGTGACTAATGAGTTAGTTGCGGGATGATACATTACGGAACAATTAAAGAGACTTGCCGGTAACGAGATTGAACTAGGTATGATGATACCGACGATCGAATCTCGGGCAAGTAACATACCGATGACAAAGGGAACGACGTATGTTGTTATGCGGTTTGACCGATAAAGAACTTCGTAGAATATGTAGGAGCCAATATGAGCATCCAGGTTCCGCTATTGGTTATTGACCGGAGATGTGTCTCGGTCATGTCTACATAGTTCTCGAACCCGTAGGGTCCGCACGCTTAACGTTCGATGACGATTTGTATTATGAGTTATGCGATTTGATGTACCGAAGGTTGTTCAGAGTCCCGGATGAGATCACGGACATGACGAGGAGTCTCGAAATGGTTGAGACGTAAAGATCGATATATTGGAAGGCTATATTCGGACATCGTAAAGGTTCCGAGTGATTCGGGTATTTTTTGGAGTACCGGAGAGTTACTGGAATTCGTCGGGGAAGTAATGGGCCTTAATGGGACATACAGGAAAGGAGAGAAGGGCCTCAAGGGGTGGCTGTGCGCCCCCCATGGGCTGGTCCGAATTGGACTAGGGAGGGGGCGGCGCCCCCCTTTTTCCTTCTCTCCCTCTTCCCCTTCTTCTCCTACTCCTACTAGGAGTAGGAATCCCCCTTGGGGCGCGCCATAGAGAGGGCCGGCCCTCCCCTCCTCCACTCCTTTATATACGGGGGAGGGGGCACCCCAAAGGCACTCCAAGATTTGTCTTAGCCATGTGCGGTGCCTCCTCCACAGTTTTCCACCTCAGTCATATTGTCGTAGTGCTTAGGCAAAGCCCTGCGTCGGTAACTTCATCATCACCGTCACCACGCTGTCGTGCTGACGAAACTGTCCCTCGGCCTCAACTAAATCAAGAGTCCGAGGGACGTCACCGAGCTGAATGTGTGCAGATCACGGAGGTGCCGTGTGTTCAGTACTTGGATCGGTTGGATCGCAAAGATGTTCGGCTACATCAACCGCGTTACTAAACGCTTCCGCTTTCAGTCTACGAGGGTACGTGGACACACTCTCCCCTCTCGTTGGTATGCATCCCTAGATAGATCTTGCGTGATCGTAGGAATTTTTTTTGAAATACTGTGTTCCCCAACACTTTGTAGAATATGTAGGAGCCAATATGGGCATCCAGGTTCCGCTATTGGTTATTGACTGGAGAGGTGTCTCGGTCATGTCTACATAGTTCTCGGACCCGTAGGGTCCGCACGCTTAACGTTTGTTGACGTTTTGGTGACCGAATGTTGTTAGGAGTCCTAGATGAGATCATGGACATGACGAGGAGTCTCGAAATGGTCGAGAGGTAAAGATGGATATATAGGACGATGGTATTTGGACACCGGAAGTGTTTCAGGACGTACTGGGAAGGAATTGGGTCACCGGAAGGGGTTCCGCCCCCCGTCCCCAGCAAGATATTGGCCTTATGGGCCAAAGGAGGGGACAAACCAGCCCACAAGGGGGCTGGTGCACCCCCACCCTTGTTTGGCCAGCCCTAGGGAAGGAAAATGGGGAGGGCTAGCCCCTCCTGCCTTTCCCTCTCATGGGAGAAAGGAAAAGGGGGTACCACCCTCCCTTGCCTTTCCCCGCACTCCAAATGAGGAAAGAGGGAGGCACCGCTTGGGAGGGACCCCAAGTAGGATTCCTCCTACTTGGGCACCTCCTTTGGCTGCTCCTCCCTCCCTCCCACCTATATATATGTGGGAGGGGGACACCTAGCACACAACAGACAATTGCCTTGCCTTGTGCGGCGCCCCCTCCATCGTTTACACCCCCGGTCATATTTTCGTAGTGCTTAGGCGAAGCCCTGCGAGGATCACTTCACCATCATCGTCACTACGCCGTCGTGCTGACGGAACTCATCTACTACCTTGATGTCTTGCTGGATCAAGAAGGCGAGGGACGTCACCGAGTTGAACGTGTGAAGAACGCGGAGGTGCTGTGCGTTCGGTACTTGATCGGTTGAAGCGCGAAGAAGTTTGACTACATCAACCACGTTAAGAAATGCTTCCGCTTACGGTCTACAAGGGTATGTAGACACACTCTCCCCCTCGTTGCTATGCATCTCCACGGATAGATCATTGTGTGTGCATAGAATTTTTTTGTTTTCCGTGCAACGATTCCCAACAGTAATAATAATAGATGCAGGCTGGAGTTGGTCTACTTTGTCTCGGACGTGATGCCTGTAATTTGTTCACCCACCATATGTTATGTGCTCAAGAGAGAAGCCTCTAGTGAAAATTATGGCCCCCGTGTCTACTTTTATCATATATATACATAAACACAAAAATACCTTGCTGCAATTTTACTTATTTTATTTTGTTTTGTAGTTTATCCTATTACCTATCACAACTGGGACCCACCAGCTATATCTTCGTACGCAAGGAAGTGCGTTCGTATTACGGGCAAAAAATGATTCTCCCCCCTGACAACTGGGACCCTCCAGCTATATCTTAGCACGGAAGGAAGTGCCTCCTTATCCTCCCTGCCAGCTGGGACCCACCGGGTCGAACCGTACGTCGGGTTATCTGTCTGGTCACGATCGTGTACGTACATACTGGTCGATCGGTCTCTCTGCAGCGATGAACCGTGTCCGAATAAGGAGATGCACGTGTTGTAGTAGAGGCGCGAACGTAGCATGTCACGCAGTCCCGTCTATATATATCGTGTACACGTACGTACAACCAGGCCGCAAGAAATTAAATACGGCTACATACATACATAAAGGCGGGGTCTCGCATGCGTACTCGCGCATACATACGGCCAGGGCTCGTGTACATGGAGAGGCAACGGACGACAGCAACGTCGTCCTATTCATCGGTAGCTAACCGGCTAGGTCGGAACGGAGGAAACAATATCGTCTTCACTGTGAGCCAAGTGACTGGGTCGGAATGTGTCCTGTTCATCGGGAGTGAAGCCACTGGGTCGGAATGCATCCTATTCGGGAGCCAACCGGCTTGGACGGAACAACCGAAACAAGGTCTGGCGTACCACAGAACGGAGGAAACGAGCCTTCTGCCTGACCGCGTACGGTCGAAATAGGGACATGTTCATCGGGAAGGATCTGGCATACCGCAAAACGGTGGAAACAGACTTCTATTCGAGCTCCTACGGTCGAATGGGGTCCTATTGATCGGGAGGGATGTGGCGTACCGCAAAACAGAGGAAACAGACTTATCTTCGACCTCCTACGGTCGAAATGGTGGTCCTGTTCATCGGGAGGGGTGTGGCGTACCACAAAATGGGACTCCACGGGCTACTGTTCATCCACCGTCGAGTTCCTCCAACCTCCACCTGCTACTATTCATCCATCGTCTCCACCCTGCACCAGACACTGTTCATCCAAGGGCTACTGTTCATCCAACCTCCACCGGCTTCAGTTCAACCAGCTTCCACAGGGTCCTTTTCATCCACCCCCAACCGGCTGGGGTGTGTGGCGGCCTCCTTGGGCTCCTGTTCATCCAGCAGCAACCGCGTACTATATACTACGGGGTCATGTTCATCCAGCGGCAACTGCCTATACACACGGTTGGGGTCCTATTCATCCAACCCCCCACTGGGAACTGTTCATCCACAGCCAACCCAACCGGCTCGACTCACACCACATCTCAACTCGTTCTACGTATTGCACGCGCGACAGTAATGGGCACTGTTCATCTAGAGGCAACCCAACCGGCTAGCTTCGTCTCGCACGGGGGTTCGATCAGCTTCAGTAAGCATGCAGCAACAACGATCAATCAGGTTCGGTTAGCAGCGTAGGAGTCTCAGTCAGGTTCAATTAGGAGCAAAGGGGTCGATCGATCGGCTTCAGTACGTAGCAGGAGGAGATCGCTCGGGTTCAGTTGCAGGGCCCATACTTGTTACTTCTTAAATACAGGAAGAAAAGAACAAAACAAAGTGGCGCGTGCCCCCGCAGCAGTTCGCGAGGACGGGCCCATGGTGCTCTCCTGGGCTCAGCCAGATACCTCCTCATGCTTCACTGGAGCGCGGCGACGAGATGACCCGCTGCCACCCTCGAAACGGGCGCGGCGGCTGGTCATAGCCGCCACTACTGGAGCTGTCGCCGGAGGAGGAGCCGCCGTAGCTGGATGAGTCACGGCCAGTGTCGGTGTCAAAACCGGCGGATCTCAGGCAGGGGGTCCCGAACTGTGCGTCTAAGGTTGATGGTAACAGGAGACAGGGGACACGATGTTTACCCAGGTTCGGGCCCTCTCTATGGAGGTAATACCCTACTTCCTGCTTGATTGATCTTGATGAATATGAGTATTACAAGAGTTGACCTACCACGAGATTGTAATGGCTAAACCCTAGAAGTCTAGCCTGTATGACTACGGTATTGAGTATATCCTTTCCGGACTACATCCTCCAGTTTATATAGACACCGGGGGGATCTAGGGTTACATAGAGTCGCTTACATAAGATGGAATCTTCATAGTTGTTCGCCAAGCTTGCGTTCCATGCCAAGGAGAGTCTTATCCAGACACGAGTACAGTCTTCGGTCTTCATATCTTCACAACCCATCAGTCTGGCCCATAGATAACAGGTCGGACGCCCGAGGACCCCTTAGTCCAGGACTCCCTCAGTAGCCCCTGAACCTGGCTTCAATGACAAGGTATCAGACGCGTTGTGCTGTCTTCGACATTGCAAGGCGGGTTCCTCCTTCCGGACTCCCGAATAGTCTCCAGACGAATTGATCGTGTCCGGACCTGTAACACACACAGCACACAACCGCAGAGAGAATATAATAACACACGAGTCCAATCTGCTGACAACTTTAGTAATGTGACGTCACGCCTGTCCGGTCATAATTTTGAACCGTTTTTCGCCCCATGTTTCGAGATGCGGTTGTCATTGGCACGTCTTGTCAAAGCAGAGATCGTGTCCCCTTATTATGGGATTCTCATCAACACGGGCATGGGTAACCCAACCATGCCGTTTACACAGCCCTTGGGAGCAGGTGAATTTTAAGGCGAATGGGGGGGCGTTCGATATTCACCGCCCTTATAAGGAGATAAGATTCTCCTTCTTCTCCCACGTTTTCTTCCTGCCTCTCCGTTTTTGAGCTCCAACGCCCAAGTTCCCATTTCCCTGTCTCGAGAAAGCACTCAACCATGTACGGATCCGGAGGTCAAGGCAAATGGACGGCCTCCTTTGTTAAGGAGGAGGACATCGCCAAGCTTCGGGCGGCCGGGTACCTGGCGAAGGAAATCGCCCACCGTCTTCCAGCCCGGGGACAAATCATCCCCACACCGAAGCCCAACGAGAGGGTAGTGTTCATCCCTCATTTCCTTCGCGGGCTAGGGTTTCCACTCCACCCCTTCGTCCGCGGGATAATGTTCTACTACGGGATAGACTTCCACGATCTATCCCCGAACTCCTTCCTCAATATCTCGGCGTTCATCATCGTGTGCGAGACCTTCCTCCGCATCCACCCCCACTTCGGGATGTGGCTCAAAACCTTCAACGTGAAGCCCAAGGTGGTGGACAGACAACACGCAGAGTGCGGGGGCGCCATGGTGAGCAAGCTCACCAATGTCTCTTGTCCAAAAGGCACATTCGTGGAATCTTTCAAGGAATGGCAGAAGCTATGGTTCTACATCATCGAACCCCGCGACGCCACCTGGGCCGCGGCTGCCGAATTCAACTCCGACGCCCCCGTGCGGCTCACCTCCTGGGTTGAGAAGAGACCAAACTGGTGTTCGTCAGACGAGCTGATTGCGCTGCAAACGCGTATCCAAAGTATGATCGATAGGGACATCAAGCTTGTAGACATAATCCAAGTGATGTTGGTGCGCCGAATCCTTCCCTGCCAAAGCCGAAGCCGTCCTCTATGGGATTTCAAGCCAAAGAAACACCATACCCTGGTGAGGCTTTTTGAAACGACTCCTGAAGATGCCTGGAAGTTGCTTTTCAAGGGCAACGAGATATTGCCGGGCATTGACTCGGACCGGGTTCACGACATAAAGCACCTCCCCACCTGGGCATCGGATAATCTACTAGAAGCGATGCGAGGCGCTTCCATTATGGATGAGCACCGTGTCCTTATGGGCACGGTGATTGAAAGGGTTCAGTCCGCCAAGAGCGGACTAACCGAGGCCTGCGGCAACCTGCTGACAGGTTTTGAGGTAAGTGACGCCAAAAGGAGAGAATCCCACTGTAGACAGCAGCCCCTGAGACACTGTCCGGTGTTTGGAAAGAAAACGCCGGACAGAGGATCAATCTCCTATGACAGGAAACTAACTAAATTTTTCTTAAATACAGGCATCATTGCTGGCCGCGGCCTCGCATACTGCTAAAGTCTCCGGAGTGAAGCAGAAACTGGCGGAGGCCGAGGGAGAGCTGAGCCAAGTGAAGAGGCAACTCCAGGAGAAACAAGGTAAGCAATAACCTGTTATATATTTGAAAAGAAGAAAATGATATGCGATGACCAAAATGCCATGATTTGTACAGAAGCGACGACCGAGGTCGAGGCCCTGACCGAAGCGGAGGGGAAGGCTGTCCAACAGCAAGCCGCCCGTAAGAAGCTCAAGGCCCGGGTCGGCGAGGTCCAGCAAGAGCTCCAGGACGTGGTGAAGAAGTGCGAAGCTTTGGAGCGCGAGGCATCGGCTCGAGAGGCCGAACTTACCAAGGCTCGTCAGAGCGCAGAGGCCGCACGGAATGAGGCCCGGGACGCTCTCCAGGAGATCCAGGAGGCGAAGAAGATCGCAGCGGGTAAGGCGTTTAACATGCAAAGCAAGTATGCGGAGAGGAAGGGGCTGATGCCTTCCCACCCACCCAGGTTGAAGGCATGGTACTTGCAATTTGGGTTTATTGCACCAATTATAATGTAGGGGGTTTCCTTACAGTCTTTCTGTCAAAAAAACAAGTATGCGGAGAGGAAGTACCTTTTACTAACCCGGATTCGGAGTTGCCCAAGGGCTTTTGTGGATCTGCCGCGCAGTGTATCCAATGCCGCAGAGTTCTTCCGAGGAGGGAAGGGGATTCTCTGGAGAAGCTGTTCTGGTCGCAGTATGCTATGCCAGAACATCCAGTGGCCTTTGCCGATCAACTGAAACAGTTGGTCGAGCTGCACGGGATGGCCGAACTGGGCATGAAGCTATACCGAAGCGGGTGGTGGAGGCTTGTCCGTGGCTAGACATCATCAAGTGATCAGTCTGCATCGAGGATGCCTGCATGGCCTTCGCTCGTTGCAATATGTGGTGGGCGAAGATGGATGTCGTCAAGGTGGCTCGGGGTCCGCCGGAGGGCAAGGAGCACCGCACACCCGAGCGATATTTTGCGGATGTCCTGGAGGGATCTCGACTTGTAGCAATGCAGTGCGGGAAGGACGTTATTCTCGAATGAATACATTCATATTTTGCCTTGTATGATGAAAACAAATCCGCTTTGTAATATAATTTTTATTATGTTTTAATTGTATCCTCCTGTGTGGCCGTGTTGTACGAAATCTGAGGGTTGGCTAGTCATCGGCTTCTGCCCTCATGTAGGTAGTACGGAGGTGTTCGGGATGGTATCTAAACAATGTTGATCCAATTATATGGTCCTTGAAGGAGTTGTTTAGTGCAACGAACCAGGCAACCAGACTATATGGCTTGAACGCCCTCACTTAGCCATAGGAGTTTTATAATAAAACATAGGTGCAGCCCCTGGTATACTAACCAGAGTGTTGTCAGCATCTGATCGGGAAGTACCGATCCTTCGCGTAGTGCGGAAAAATCTCCACCGATTTGAGCTCCGAATAGCTGACCGGCTCTCGCCGCATCATGACAGTCAGTTTTCAGCTTTCTCTACCGAGGAGCTCATCCGGTTTAGACCAGGGCACAATCGCAGTAGTTCTCCCTTTACTACCCTAGCCGATGTAGCGGAACGTAGGGTAGCAAGCACAGGAGCCGGGCAACCCAACTATTGACCAAAGACATGATTCGGAGCCAATGCATATAATGCTAAATTCGGGGTGCCGTACTATACTTATAAGAAGTGTTCGGACTTTTGTTGCCGTAATGTGGGGTGCTATAAAGCCCCTGGCAAACATCAAAACATACCAATGTGTACGGGTGCTACCTGATGGGGTTATCTACAGGGAAGCTGAAAAAAAAGAAAATAGAAAAGATGTAAAGGTAAAAAGCTGGGGTGCTACAGCTCCAGCTACAAACTGTTTTCATTGTAATGTAATTAGTACGTCAAGGCGCATTGATACAAGTAGTGCAATAAGCAACGGGCTATTTAACATGCCTAAACCAGGGGAGAGTTGCATGTGGGTCCTGGAAGACAGGTAGAGTTATCGTTAATGGAATCACCTAAAAAGTCCCTGTATGTCTGCGCTCCTCGCCATATTGGTGTATTTATCCTTCAAGAGGACCGATAACCAGACCACCCGATGGGGCCTGTAGGATTAAAACCTGCAAGAAAACAAGCAGAAGTGAAAGTGTGTGTGTATTCGATGTCGGTTGAGCCGTGCCGTGGATCACAAGCTAGCTATGCCTCCGTCGATGCCCATGGAATTTTGAGTGCGTAGTTATGTATGCGCGGCGCACATGCCACCACTTGATCGGGACTGAGACGGAGGCCGGATTGCTAGTCGAGTTCCTGACGAGCCGAGCTCTCCTGCTGCAGAGTAGTTCGGACCCTCTTAAGGGTGTCCGAGGGCTCGACAGCCGAAGGAAGGTTCTGCTTGAGAAGGCCGCTTTGTACTTCTGCTGCTAGGGCAGCTGTGTGCTCTTCTGCACGGAGAGAGCGTTCTGTATTGCCATTGACTGTTATAACGCCGCGTGGGCCGGGCATCTTGAGCTTGAGATAAGCATAGTGTGGCACTGCGTTGAATCAAGCAAACACAGTTCGTCCGAGCAGTGCATGATAGCCGTTGTGGAATGGGACGATATCGAAGACTAACTCCTTGCTTCAGAAGTTGTTCGGAGATCCGAAGACAACCTCTAATGTGTTTGAGCCTGTATAACGGGCCTCTACGCCTGGAATGACTCCTTTGAAGGTGGTCTTTGTAGGCTTGACCCTTGATGGGTTAATGCCCATTTTTCGCACCGTATCCTGATAGAGAAGATTGAGGCTGCTACCGCCGTCCATAAGGACACGAGTCAGGTGGAACCCATCAATTATTGGGTCTAAGACCAGTGTGGTTGAGCCTCCGTGACGGATACTGGTCAGGTGATCCCAGCAATCAAAAGTGATTGGGCATGACGACCATGGATTGAATTTTGGGGCGACTGGCTCTATCGCGTAGACGTCCCTGAGCGCACGCTTGCGCTCCCTCTTGGGGATGTGGGTAGCATATATCATGTTCACCGTTTTGACCCGAGGGGGAAACTTCTTCTGTCCCCCTGTGTTCGGTTGTCGTGGCTCTTCGTCATCGTCCTTGCTTTGTGATCCCTTTTCCCTGTTCTCGGCATTTAATTTGCTGGCCTGTTTGAAAACCCAGCACTCTCTATTTGTATGATTAGGAGGCTTGTCGGGGGTGCCGTGAATCTGGCATGGACGATCAAGTATGCGGTCCAAGATGGATGGGCCCGAATTGTTCTTTTGGAACGACTTCTTTCGCTGACCGGACTTAGAGCCACTGAACCCGGCGTTGACCGCCACATCCTCGGTGTTGTCACTGTTGTTTTGGCGCTTGTATCTATTGCGTCGGGACTTGTCTTTGTTGCTTTTAACTTCAGGGGTGCCAGCGTCGCTTGCATTGTTTTTGCTACGGGCCAACCAACCGTCCTCGCCCGCACAAAAGTGGGTCATGAGTGCCGTGAGGGCCGCCATAGATTTTGGCTTTTATTGTCCGAGGTGGCGAGCGAGCTAATCGTCGCGGATGTTATGCTTGAAAGCTGCTAGAGCTTCGGCATCCGGACAGTCGACAATTTGGTTCTTTTTAGTTAAGAACCTTGTCCAGAATTTCCTGGCGGACTCTCCGGGCTGTTGAACTACATGGCTTAAGTCATTAGCGTCCGGAGGTTGAACATATGTACCCTGGAAGTTGTCGAGGAAAGCCTCTTCCAAGTCCTCCCAGCTGCCAATGGAATTTTCAGGCAGACTGTTTAGCCAATGCCGAGCTGGCCCTTTGAGTTTTAGAGGGAGGTATTTTATGGCATGGAGGTCATCTCCGCGGGCCATATGGATGTGGAGAATGAAGTCCTCGATCCACACCACGGGGTCTGTGGTTCCATCATATGATTCTATGTTCACGGGCTTGAATCCTTCTGGGAATTCGTGGTCTAGGACCTCATCAGTGAAGCAATGAGGGTGTGCGGGGCCTCTATATTGGGCCCTATCGTGACGCAGCTCTGATAGAGTCCATCTGCGGTGTTCAGCCCGCGCATGACTGGGTTTGTCGCGTCCGAATAGGTGGCCGTTGTCGCGTGTCGAGGCGCGTCCTCGTGATCTGTTGATTGATCTGGTATGTCCTGCTTTATTATTCAGGTTCTGCCGGAGGTCATATGTATGGTCGTGGTCTAATTTACCTCTACCTGAGTGATGAGGCAGGGCGGGCTGGTGTTCGGCATGAGTTGCCATTTTGTCCCGACCACGTGGTGGTTGGTCGGTCGTATTGTGCGATGGTGGTGTGTACTCCGGCGCCTCCTCGTCGAACTGAGGTAGCAAGCCTTGGGTAGCTTTTGGTTGGGCGCTTGAGGCCGTATTCTTCGGCTGCTAGGACATCAGTCCATTTATCATTGAGCAGATCTTGGTCAGCTTGAAGCTGCTGCTGCTTCTTTTTCAGGCTCCTTGCCGTGGCTATTAGCTGGCGCTTGAAGTGCTCCTGCTCAAAAGGTTCCTCGGGCACGATGAAGTCTTCGGTGCCGAGGCTCACCTCATCTTCGGAGAGCGGAAGGTAATTATCATCCTCCGAATCTTCGTGCATGGCCTGTTTAACAGGGCTAACCTGCTCATCTTCCCGTTCATCTTGTTTGTTTGCTTTATCGACGGGGTCTTCGTTGTCTACGGCACCTTCCGGAGTGTCATCTTCTCCTGTGCTGGTGTTGCTGTCTTTACTGCGGCATGACTTAGAGCGGCGCCGCTGACGTCGGCGCTTCAACTGTATTTCAGAAGGTTTATCCTCAACTGGGTCTTCCTTATCATCGCCACTGTGCTCCTTTGGTGCATCCACTATGTATACGTCATACGAGGAAGTGGCCGTCCAGCGTCCAGTGAACGGCGGGTTCTGGGCCTCTTCTTCTCCGGCATCGTCGTCCATACCATCGATGTCCTCGGAGTCGTAATCAAGTTCATCAGTCAAATCCTCGATCGTGGCTATAAAGTGGGTGGCGGGTGGGAAGTAAAATTCTCCATCGTCAGCCCCTAGTTCGAGCCGGATATAGTTCGGCTGAGAGTCCTCCACCAAGGACAGGTTTTTTTAATGAGTTTAGCACATCGGCCAAAGGCGAGTGCTGGAAGATGTCTGCGGCACTGAATTTGAAGATCGATAAATGATCAAGCTCGGCGTCCGCGGGCTCGCGCGGTTCGGAACCTACGGTCGGAGACGAGTCTGGTGTTACGGTGGCATAGGAATCGTGTGAGACCAGGTCCATGTGCGGCTCCAACGCCGTGGAATCTGCGGCCTCTGAGGTGGGGTTAATCCTCCCGTCTTTGGATGGCGCGGCCTGCTCCGGCTCTAGGGCCAGAGCAGTTATAGGAGCGATCTCCTGGATGCGGCCCGATGACAGATTTAGGTTATGATCATCGGGGTGACCGGGAGCGACCGCCGTGGTATCGAATCCGGCGAATATCAAGTCTCCACGGATGTCCGTGACGTAGTTCAAGTTCTCGAATCTGAGCTGATGGCGAGGGGCGTAGCTTTTGATCTGCTCCAGATGGCCAAACGAGTTGGCCCGCAGTGCGAAGCCGCCGAACACGAAGATCTGTCCGGGGAGGAAAGTTTCTCCGCAGACAGCGTCATTATTGACAATTGAAGGGGCCATCGAACCTTTTAGCGACAACATAGAGGAACTCTCAATGAAAGCACCAATGTCGGTGTCAAAACTGGCGGATCTCGGGTAGGGGGTCCCGAACTGTGCGTCTAAGGTTGATGGTAACAGGAGACAGAGGACACGGTGTTTACCTAGGTCCGGGCCCTCTCTATGGAGGTAATACCGTACTTCCTGCTTGATTGATCTTGATGAATATGAGTATTACAAGAGTTGATCTACCATGAGATCGTAATGGATAAACCCTAGAAGTCTAGCCTGTATGACTACGGTATTGAGTATATCCTTTCCGGACTACACCCTCCGGTTTATATAGACACCGGGGGGATCTAGGGTTACATAGAGTCGGTTACATAAGATGGAATCTTCATAGTTGTTCGCCAAGCTTGCGTTCCACGCCAAGGAGAGTCTTATCCGGACACGGGTACAGTCTTCAGTCTTCATATCTTCACAGCCCATCAGTCCGACCCATAGATAACAGGCCGGACGCCCGAGGACCCCTTAGTCCAGGACTCCCTCAGCCAGCGCCAAGGACGAAGCCACCTTCATCCTCGTCACGACCATCGCCAAGGCCGAGCACCTCGTCGCCGTCGTTGTCCTCGGGGAAGCACCCGACGTGGCGACCATCTTCGCCAAATACCCTCACGTAGAGGGTCGTGTCGCCGTCGTACTTGAAGTGGAGGGCACACCGCGTGCCTAGGCCGCGCGCGTGGGCAAACGTCTGCCAGCCGCGGGCCAAGGCTGCGTTGCTCGCGGCAGAGACTTCCACCACGACCCACGAAGCCTTGCTGCAGCAGCCGTCCGCCTGCAGCCAGAGACTGCCTAGAACCATGGCTGGTAGTTCACCGACGAAGAAGCGCGGGAGCTGAAGCCACGTGCCAGCCGGGTTCTGCAACCACACGATGAACTCTGGCATCACCTCCGCCGAATGGAAGCGCGGCCGAGGAGGCCGCGCAACCATGGCGCGCCTCACTTCATCGATGGGACTGCCATGACCTGGGTGACTCCCGTCGCACGGGGAGGCGCCACCGCTGCCGCGAGGGGCCACAGTGGGGGTCGCGGCGTGCTTGCGCGGGCGACCACGCCCCCTCTTGGGTGGCGGCGAGTCGGGCCCCTCCTGGCGGGCCTTTCCCTTTTCTGTGACTGAGAACCTCTTCGCCGGCCCCTTCTCGCGGGCCTTCCCCTTCTCTACGGCTGAGAACCTCTTCGCCGGTGCCATGAGTGTTGCTGAAGCAAGGAAGAAGGAGCAGGAGGAGCGACTGAAGAGATGGGTGACGGGGGCTCCGCTCCCCCTTCCCATTTATAGCCAAGAGGAGGCCAACCGTCGGCCTCCATGATCTAAGGTAATAATGACCTTTTTCTGCATGCAGCAGGGACTCGTCAAGTCGGTCAGTTGCCAAGGCGGCATAGGGAAGCAGAGACGCCCACGTCCAATCAATCGCCACACGTCAACCGAGGTCGCAGGCTGTTGGGTCCCGCAGCGCTCTGCACTTGTCCCTTGGCTTTGCCTCGAAGCCAAGTCCGAGCGCGCCTTGGGCCCGGGGGCTACTGTCGGCGTCCTAGGAATGGGGGTCCCCAAACTTGCCTTCCTGCGGCCCATGGCGTGGCTCCACCAGTGGCCCTGTACAGCCCATCTTCACTAGCAAACACTCAAGACCCTCGCGAGGGGCCAAGCCTCGCGAGGCGGACGACACAAGACCTCCTCGGGAGCGGCCTCACCAGGCTGGCTCGCGAGGGGCGGAGAGATCAACGCAAGGGGCACCTCGCGAGGTTCCTGTGATGCAAGCCATGGCGACCAAGGCCAGGCGGGCGCCAGCGCGCGTAGTGTCCTTGCTTCCTCTTTGGTGCTAAAGAGGCAAGCGCAGGCGCGGTATCCCGAGGCGTCAAGCAAAGGTTTCCATATTGGTGTAACGCGACCAAGACCAGCAGGACGGCAGGACGGAGGTCACCATGGAGCCCAAGATGTCATCATCATCAGAGCCTTTGACAGGCGAAGACCATCTTTTGTTAGGATAGCTTGTACTAGCTGTCCCCCTTCAAACTGGCCGTTGTGGGATCCCTTCCCGCCTAATATTTGGGGAGAGGACCCGGGCCTCTATATATAGTACTAGCCACCACCGTAGCCAGGGATCGGCTCATCGAGAGACGAAAGGATCATCTCATCTTGGACCGGATCCATTCCACCAAGGCAACCACACAAACTCACCAAGCACAAGAGCACCTCTCCTTAGGAGGCTGTTCTTACCTTGTAACTGTTCATCCTCAGCCCAAGAGGCAATCCAGCACACCACACTGGAGTAGCGTATTACACCACATCGGTGGCCCGAACAAGTATAAATCTTGTGTCCCTTTGTTCTGCGAGTTTGATGTGCTAAGCCTTGAGATTGAGGTGAGGGCGTGAGCTAGAGGGGGGAGAGATCTTCATGCGCACCCCAGTGTTCGAACCTCAAGGGTTTTGCCGGAACCCGAAATCCGACAGCGCCACCTACCAACACATGATTCAAACCTGCCTGGAGAACCAAATCTGCAAGACAGTTGAAGCATATGTGGATGACATCGTCATCAAGACTAAACACATCGAGTCGTTAATAGATGACCTGCATCTCACATTCGACAACCTCCGGACATATGACATCAAGCTCAATCCGGACAAGTGTGTTTTCGGTGTTCCCACCAGAAAGCTGTTGGGCTTCATCATTTATAATAGAGGAATTGAGGCAAATCCAACAAAAATTCGAGCTTTGTCACAATTGGCTACACCAACCGACCTTAAACAGGTCCAAAAACTAGCCGGATGCGTGGCAGCTTTAAGCCGCTTTATCTCCAGACTAGGAGAAAAAGCATTGCCACTTTATCACCTTCTCTGACGTACCGACCACTTCGAGTGGACAGAAGCGGCAACGACCGGACTAGAGGAAATAAAGGCTCTTTTAGCAAGCAACCCAATCCTGGCCGCGCCAAACATCGGTGAACCGATGCTATTATACATCTCTGCAACACACCAGGTGGTGAGTGCAGTGCTCGTCGTTGAGCGGAAGGAGGACGGACACAAGTTCCCACTTCAAAAACCTTTATACTACATATCCACCGTCCTCACACCATGCAAATCCCGGTACCCTCATTACCAAAAGATAGCATATGCGGTCTTCATGGCATCCCGGAAGCTACAACACTACTTCCAAGAGTGTTCGATCACAGTGGCTTCCGAAGTACCACTCAATGATATAATAAATATCCACGACGCTACGGGTTAGATTGCCAAGTGGGCTATTGAGCTCCTACCATTCGACATAACATACAAACCACGCCGAGCCATTAAATCCCAAGTATTGGCCGACTTCGTCGCCGAATGGACAGAGGCCGAACTCCCTAAAGAGTACGGTACATATTCCAACTGGGTCATGCACTTCGATGGCTCGAAAATGCTGGCCGGCTTAGGAGCAGCAGTCGTTTTAACGTCCCCCACTGGAGACACAGTCTAGTACATACTCCAAATATTATACACAGACTCCAACAATGCAGCCAAATACGAGACCTTATTGCACGGTCTTCGGATGGCTATCTCCATGGGAATACAACGCCTGGAGGTGTGCGGGGATTCATATCTCGCAATATCCCAAATAAATGGAGACTTCGACGCCAAGGATCTGAAGATGGCGGCCTATCGCAACGCCGTACTCAAAATATCAGCTCGGATCAAGGGACTCGAGTTTCATCATGTGGCTCGAGAAAGGAATCAAGCGGCGAATGACCTTGCTCGCATGGGCGCCAAGCGTGAACCCGTCCCTCCTAACATCTTTTTGGAAAGGCTCTTCAAGCCATCCGTAGTATGGCAGGATGAGAGCGGCAACACTAGTCCAGATCCGATTATATCCCCAGATTCCGAACACAATACCGATGTCACCGAAATAACACCATCGGCCCATCTAATAATGGCAGTAATTGCCCCATGGACCGAACCCTTCTTGGCCTACCTTAATAGGTGAGAGCTCCCTGAGGACCAGAATGAGGCTCGCTTCATAGTTCGGTGCTCGAAAGCCTACAAGGTCCATGACGGAGAGCTCTACAAGAAAAGTGCTACCGGAGTCCTTCAAAGATGTATCTCCGAAGAAGAGGGACGACATCTCCTGGCCGAAATCCATGCTGGTGTCGGCGATGACCACACCGCGGCTCAGGCCCTTGTAAGTAAGGCCTTCCGTACAGGTTTCTTTTGGCTGATGGCCTGAGCAGATGCACATGACCTGGTCCAACATTGTGTCAGATGCTAGCTCTTCGCCAATCAAAGCCATATGCCGCCCACTGCTTTACAAACAATCCCCATTACTTGGCCTTTTGTGGTCTGGGGGCTTGATATGGTAGGACCCCTCAAAGGAGGAAGCCATAATAAAAAATATATGCTAGTCATGGTAGATAAATTCACCAAATGGGTAGATGCCAAACCAGTGAAAATGGCCGAAGCTGGACCGGTGATAGACTTTATATTCGGTGTCGTGCACCGTTATGGTGTCCCACACAGCATCATCACCGATAACGGCTCCAATTTCACAGCCGATGAAGTGAAAGCCTGTTGTGCTAAATTGGGCATTACGCTCGTTTACGCCTCGGTCTATTTCCACAAACAAACGGTCAAGTCGAATGAGCTAATGGTCTTATTATGAGTGGCATTAAGCCTAGACTAGTGCGGTCATTGAAAGAATCAGACAAGCACTGGGTTGAGGAGCTCAACTCCGTACTCTAGGGGCTACGGACCATGCCCAATCGCACTACCGGATACACACCATTCTTCATGGTGTACGGTGCAGAGGCAGTTTTTCCCTACGACATCATTCATGACTCACCTCGAGTGCGCATGTACGAAGAGAGAGAGAGAGAGAGAGAGGCCGAGCTCGATCGGCAGGACAGTCTAGATGCCCTGCACTACAAAAAAAGACACATCCGTGACATTTTGGGCCGAACCAATTTTTTCCTGTCATACATATGACACTTCTATGACGATAATTGTGACAAAACCCGGTATCATCATAGATGTGGTGGGCTCCTACTTCTATGACAAAAAATCATGACAGAAAATGGGCTTTTCGTCCTGGGCGGGCCAGAGACGCAGCTGCATGACATTCTTTGGGCCGTCCATGACGGAAAAAACTGTGGTAGAAGCGAGGGGGAGGAAAATTTCGGGGAGTTCCCGGTTACGGTGGGAGGTCGGGGCCGAGCGATGCGCGTTTCTCTCGTACACGTACGCGCGTGTGTGCGAGGTGTTGGCTCTAACTGAACCCGAGCAAGGCGTTGGGCTCTAACTGAACCCGATCGAGCGATTCCTTCGCTACTGCTGCTAACTGAAGCCGATCGATGGGATGAACAGTGGGGGGGGGGTGGATGAACAATGAGCGGTGGCGTTGCCTCTGGATAAACAGGACCCCGTGGTGTGGTGGAGGGCTGGATGAACAGTAGACGGTGGAGGGGTGCCTGTGAAGGGGTGGAAGAACAGGACCCCATGGTGTGGAGGGCTGGATGAACAGTAGACGGTGGAGGGGTGGTTGAACAGGACCCCGTGGTGTGGAGGGCTGGATGAACAGTAGACGGTGGAGGGGTGGTTGAACAGTAGCCGGTGGAGTAGCGCGCGGTGGAGGCTGGATGAACAGGAGCCCGTGGAGGCTGGAGGAGGTCGACGGTGGAGATGAACAGTATCCCGTAGAGTCCCATTTTGCGGTACGCCACACCCCTCCCGATGAACAGGACCCCCTTTTGACCGTAGCGCTCCAACACAAGTCCGTTTCCTCCGTTTTGCGGTACGCCACACCCCTCCCGATCAACAGGACCCTCGTTTTGACCGTAGGAGGTCCGTTTCCTCCGTTTTGCGGTACACCAGACCCCTCCCGATGAACAAGATCCCGTTTCGAACGTGGCCGGTCGAACACAAGGCCGTTTCCTCCATTCTGCGTACGCCAGGCCTCGTTTCCATCGCCTGTTCCATCTAAGCCCTCCCGATGAACACGGCGCATTCCGTTGCCTCCCCATGAACACGACGACGATGCTGTTTCTCCGTTATGACCCAACAATGTACACGAGCCCTGGTCGTACGTATGCGCGAGTAGGCGTTCGAGACCTCGCCTGTATGTACACATACGTGGCCGTATTTTCTTTCTTGCACCCTGGCCGCTGTACGTACGTGTACATGCTACGTGCGCGCCTCTACTACGACACGTGCGCGCCTCTACTACTACACGTGCGTGCCTCTACATCGACCAGTATGTACGTACACGTTCGCGACCAGAATGACAACGCTACGTATGCTTCGACCAGGTGGGTCCCGACTGTCAGGCACTTCCTTGCCTGCGAAGATGTAGCTGGTGGGTCCCAGTAGTCAGGGAGGCGAAATACGGTGGCCCGTCTGGTGGGTCCCCGCTGTCAGGTGGAGGAATACTTATTTTGCACGTAATAAGGAGGCACTTCCTTACCGCGGCCGTGGACCCAGCTGTCAGCCTCTCCACGTACAGTCCATGTCCGATGGAAGCCGTTCCTTGACCACGTTGACCACGCCGCGCCGAGAGCACCAGGGCGGTGGACGACGGCGAGGCCTAGGAAGGGGACGACGCGGAGCCGGGGAAGACGCGGCAGTGGATGCCCATGCGTAGAGGAGTACGAGGGCATTGGTTCGCTGCGGCGTGAGGCTGCCGTCGCCGCAGAGTAACAGGGGGTGTGGGTGAGTAGAGGGATGGCCTTGCCAGCGGTGGGAGTAGTAGGGTGCGGTGAGGCCTCCGCCGCATCGCAGCCGGCCACGGGAGGCAGGAGCACGAGGCATGACCGACGCTGGTTTGGGCGGCTGGAGCAAGAAGACCAGAGGTTGAAGAAGCACTACGGCCGTTGGATGGACATCGTACGGTCACTGGAGCTAGAATCGTGCATATTGACTAAGTTGACAAAGCCCTCCATCCCCGTCAACTTAGTAGGCCCACAAGTCAGCCTACCACTATACCGGGTCCCAGCTAACAGGGGGAGTATTCATTTTTTTGTGCGTAATAAGGAGGCACTTCCTTGCGTGCGAAGATATAGCTGGTGGGTCCGAGCTGTCAGCGGCGGTAACATTTTTTTTCGCGAAATACAGAGGCCCTTTCGGTGGGTCCCTGATGTCAGGTGGATGAATCATTATTTTGCGCGTAACAAGGAGGCATTTCCTTGCGTGCGGCCGTGGACCTAGCTGTCGGCCTCTCCACGTACAGTCCACTTCAGATGCATGTCGGTCGTTGACCACCTTGACCAAGCCGCGCCGAGAGCACCAGGGCGGTGTACGACGGCGAGGCCTAGGAGGGGAACAACACGGAGGCAGGGAAGACTCAGTAGTTGTTTCTCACGCGGAGGGGAGTACGACTGTACGAGGGTTTACTGGTTCGTCTGCCGTTGCCAGAGAATAATAGCAGGTGTGGGTGAGTAGAGGGATGGCTAGGCCAGCGATGGGAGTACGGTGGGGCGGTGAGTCCTGCGCAGCAGCACGGCCGGCCGCGGGGAGGAGGGAGCAGGCAGTCCCGCCGGCGCTTGTTTGAGCGGCTGGAGCTGGAAGAGCAGAGATTGAAGAAGTACGACGGCCGTTGGATGGACATCCAACAGTCACTGCTTGTGCGTCAACCTTTTTTTTTAGGAAAGCCTCAAATCTGTGGAAAACAGCATACAGCCCATCTACCATTATTTCTAATAATTTTCAGCCCATTTGCTAATTCTTAAGTTTTTTTGGAGCCCATATTCTTTTTGTTAGCATTACAGCCCAAATTGTGGCCATGGTTAAAAAATTATACGAAATTTTGCATATTTCGGTGCGGTCCGAACTGTTTTTAATCCCGAAATTTCGACTCACATTCAAACTGATTTTAAAAATAAATGTATATCAATATAAAATCCAACAAATTCTCCACGCATAAAAATTAATGTAATTCAAAATCTTGAAATGAAAAAAAGATATTTGAAACTAATTGCCGGTTTGATGTGTTTTAAAAATGTACATCCCATTTATCATTACCGATGGGCCATTTTCTCGGCCAGCCGAATGAAAGCTCTCCTCGTCTTGAAAGATTTGCAGCCCAACAGGCCTGACAAAGCGACTTACTTGGCAAATTACAAAAAAAACTGGGCTGTGGCCATGGACCCAGCTGTCAGCCTCTCCATGTACAGTACTCTTCCGATGGAAGTCGTTCCTTGACCACGTTTACCACGCCGAGCGGAGAGCACCATGGCGGTGGATGACGGCGAGGCCTAGGAAGGGGACGACGCGGAGCCGGGGAAGACGCGGCAGTGGAAGCCCGCGCGGAGAGGAGTACACGGGTTCACTGGTTCGGCTGCGGTGTGAGGCTGCCGTCACCGCAGGGCCTGGCCAGCGGTGGGAATAGTAGGGGCGGTGAGGCCTCCGCGGCAGCACAGCCGGCCACGGGAGGCAGGAGCATGCGACACGACCGGCACTGCTTTGGGCGGCTGGAGCAAGAAGACCAGAGGTTGAAGAAGCACTACGGCCTTTGGATGGACATCGTATGGTCACTGGAGCTAGAATCGTTCATATATTCTAAGTTGACAAAGCCCTCCGTCCCCGTCAACTTTGTTGGCCCACAAGTCATCCTCCCACTATGGTGGGTCCCAGCTAGCAGGGGGGTATTCATTTTTTTGTGCGTAATAAGGAGGCACTTTCTTGCATGCGAAGATATAGCTGGTGGGTCCGACATGTCAGCGGGGGGAACGTTTTTTTCGTGAAATACAGAGGCCCTTCCGGTGGGTCACAACTGTCAGGTGGAGGAATCATTATTTTGCGCGTACAGTCCACGGCCGATGGATGTCGTTCATTGACCAAGTTGACGAGGCCGCGCCGAGAGCACCATGGCGGTGGACGACGGTGAGGCCTAGGAAGGGAACGACACGGAGCCGGGGAAGACTCGGCAATGGTTGCCCACGCGGTGGGGAGTACGAGGGTTTACTGGTCCGGCTGCCGTCGCCGAAAAATAACAGGAGGTGTGGGTGAGTAGAAGAATGGCCTGCCAGTAATGAAGTAGGGTGGGGCGGTGCGGCCTGTGCGGCAGCACAGCCGGCCACAGGAGGCGGGAGCAGGCCATCCCACCGGAGCTGGTTTGGGCGGCTGGAGCAAGAAGATCAGATATTGAAGAAGCGGCACGGCCGTTGGATTAACATCCAACGGTCACTGCTGCTAGAATCATTTGTGGACTAAGTTGACAAAGCCAAAGTACACGTCAACCTAGTAGACCCACAAGTCAGCCTCCAAATCTGTCCCAAACAGCATACAACCCGAAATTTCTAGCCAGATTCAAATTAATTTTAAATCTAAATATACCTTAATTTAAATTCAATGAAATTTTACCCGCACAAAAACAATGAAATTTAAAATATCAAAATTGTCTGTTTGCTGTATTTTGGAACTAATTGTCTGTTTGCTGTATTTTTTCATTTTACAGCCCATTTATTATTACTTATAGCCCATTTCTTTTTTACTTATAGCCCATTTTCTGGGCAAAATGCATCCCTCCTCGTCTTGAAAGATTTCCGGCCCAGCAGGGCGTATAAAAGCAAGTAGGCCTACGTTGGTTATTCTGCAAAAAAAAATAGCCGGCTAGCAATTTTCAGAAAGGAAAAAACAAACTGGGCTGGCCATGTGCTAAACATATGAAATAAAAGCCTAGGCTAGACGGGCCACGGGTCCCGCACAACCCAGTTGATACCCTTCTCTGTCCCGAAAAAACAAAATTACTGCGCGCGCTGCTGGGTCCCTACTGTCATCCTCACCATGTACAGTCATCTCCTTATTCCTCTCGGTTGTTGACCATGTTGACAACACCGGAGGGCGGCGCCGCGGCGAGCGAACCAAGGCGGAGGACGATGGTGAGGCCTCGGACAGGAACGAACAGGAGCCGGGGCAGATCACACCCAGCCGTGGTAGGCGGCAGCAGGCGGTCCCGCCGGCGCTGGTTTGGCTTTGGCGGCTCGAGGAAGAAGAGACTGAAGAAACGCGACAGACGTTGAATGTCAATCCAACGGTCAAGGTTGGCACAATCGTTTTGTTGACTAAGCGGACACCAAGTAGCATACTTTTTTATATATAGGAAGAAAACTGCGAGGAAAATGCGTTCGTCTACCGTCCTCCTCACAGGGAACGTTCGCCACATAAGTGACTAGCACCCTTGGTTTTCAACCGAGAGGTCTTGGGTTCGAGTCCCAGGAACTCTCAATTTTGTCCTCCTTCCTTCCTCGCAAAAAGGGAAAGAAAATCAAAGACTTGGGAAGGCGTACAGAACAAGCTAGTGTACCAGTAATGAGACGTTGCCGAGTTTTAGAAAAAATAAAGACGTGCTCCTGTAGCTGGTTCGAATCCAAACCTAGACTATGACTATATATGGTTGTCGGTGTCAAAACCGGCGGATCTCGGGCAGGGGGTCCCGAACTGTGCGTCTAGGATCGATGGTAACAGGAGGCAGGGGACACGATGTTTACCCAGGTTCGGGCCCTCTTGATGGAGGTAAAACCCTACGTCCTGCTTGATTAATATTGATCATATGAGTAGTACAAGAGTAGATCTACCACGAGATCGGAGAGGCTAAACCCTAGAAGCTAGCCTATGGTATGATTGTTGTATATGTATGTTGTATATGATCTATCGACTAGCCTGGCCCTGGTTTATATAATGCACCAGAGGCCTAGGTTAACAAGAGTCCTAACCGAATACGCCGGTGGGGAGAAGTCCTTGTCTTGATCGCCAAGTCTTTGTGGAATCTTCCTTGTATGCGGCAGCTGTCCGAACTGGCCCATGAGTATACGGCCATGGGGGGCCTCGGCCCAATCTAATAGATCGGGAGACGACGTGGTGAGTACCCCCTAGTCCAGGACACCGTCAGTAGCCCCCTGAACCGGTCTTCAAGTTAGGGACGCTCCTCGATTCTTCCGAACTATTCTTCATCTTCGGTCGTCGGTCTTGAAAACTGGTTCAACAATTCTTCTTTATCTTAGATCTTGAGGATCGCTGAAATGCATTCGACGAGTTTACACGTCGGGTATCCGAGGAGCCCCTTTAAGTTTCCGACCTTTACCAATGCCTTGTTATTTTTATCCCACACCCCGGGTTTGAAGTTGTTCCTGGGCGGCAGCGTCCTCTTGCGTCCGAGCTCCAACGCCGGACTGTATTCGAGGTATCTTTTGCAACTGAGCACCAACGCCGGACCGCTTCCTAGCTCTAACGCCAGAATGTATCCGAGCTCCAACGCCGAACTATGTATCCGAGCTCCAATGCCGGACTGTATATCCGGGCTCCAACGCCGGACTGTATCGAAGCTCCAACGCCGGACTATACCCGAGGTGTCGTAAATCACCTTGGTTCAAAGAAGTTTGAAGGAGTTTAGCCGAGCTTAATGCCGGAAATGCCCTCTATGGAGCCAGCCACTAGCACCCGAGCTTTATGCCGGGCTGCTTCCGAGGTGGTGCACCACCCCGAATGTGGGCCGATTTTTGTGAATATTTTTTATTGGTGCAATTTATTCTCTGCCGAGATATATAGCCAGTAGCCCTCAAGGTGTGTATCGGACTAAAACCCGAGATGCACCTGAAGGATGACGTAAGACCGCTGATCCCAGTAGCCGCTGAGACTCAGGTTGATTTGCAAAATCGGCCTGAGGATCAAGTCCTAGCTCGGCAGAATACTTCGGGACACAAAAAGTGGCGTGCTTAGTCCTCGAGACTCAGGTTGGGTGCGGCCGACCAACCTGAGGATCAAAATCTCCTCGGCTACTGTATTGCACTTAAAATTTTCTGTATTGAACAGGCAATGCAGTAGCCCCCGAGACACTGGTCGGGTGGCAACACCAGATCAGGGGATCGATGTGCCCCTTTAATATTTGTAAATAATAAGCCCGGAGCCCAGTAGCCCCCGAGCCTTAATGCGGGCACGGGTGGCCGAATTAAGGATCAATATCCATAGTAAAATCACAAATTATGTGTAATGACTCTATGTATCCAAGTTGAGGGTGTCCTGGATTAGGGGGTGTTCGGGTAGACGGACTATACCTTCAGCCGGACTCCTGGACTATGAAGATACAAGATTGAAGACTTTGTCCCGTGTCCGGATGGGACTTTCCTTGGTGTGGAAGGCAAGCTTGGCGATGCGGATATTCAAGATCTCCTACCATTGTAACCGACTCTGTGTAACCCTAACCCTATCCGGTGTCTATATAAACCGGAGGGTTGTAGTCCGTAGGACATCAACTCCATATACAACAATCATACCATAGGCTAGCTTCTAGGGTTTAGCCTCCTTGATCTCGTGGTAGATCTACTCTTGTACTACCCATATCATCAATATTAATCAAGCAGGAGTAGGGTATTACCTCCATCGAGAGGGCCCGAACCTGGGTAAAAACATCGTGTCCCTTGTCTGCTGTTACCATCCGGCCTTGACGCACAGTTCGGGACCCCCTACCCGAGATCCGCCAGTTTTGACACCGACATTGGTGCTTTCATTGAGAGTTCCTCTATGCCTTCGCAATCAGGAAGGATGCCTCCTCCCGTCTTTAAAGACGGCGCCGTTGCTAAGGGAGCCTTGTCTGTCGGCCAAACTCTCAGGCTAGGTGGTTTTCTCATGACCGCCTGTTCGGCTGTTGCGCCGACGGTGACCTCTCGGGTCATCAAAAGCAACCTAAACGTCAGCTCAGAGCTCGTCGAGCAGCTAGATCCAATGGAGCTCTCTTCCATAAACGAGCTCTTAGATCGCATCGCTGCCTTGGGGGTCGCTACGGATTATGACCAGGTTGGGCTTAAACCCGATCTAAGAGAAATTAACTCTCCCCAAGTCACCCACCACGCTGCCGTGGTAGAGGCGCAGTGCGGCGACCCTTCATCTATTTTAAGGACTAGCTACGTCCGAATTCCCGACCCCTCCAAGCCGGATACCCGCGGAGAGGAGGATGTAACTCAAGACCTGAGCTTAGGATCAGGCAACGGGATAGATTCGTTGGACAACATCCAAGAATCCGAACTTCAGAGTTCGGAAACTCTTCGGCCTCCGAATCTTGGATTGGGTGAGGTTTCAGATTCAACGACACCCGCCCACCCGAACATAAGCGATCTCTCCCAAATCAGGCAGAGGCCCGAGGAAACAGTACATCATTACTGGGCCAGATTCCTCCTGGTTATGAACAGGATAAAGGATTGCCGCGAGGGAGACACAATCTCAATTTTCTACAGTAATTGCATGGATGAGGGAATCCTTAACGCCGTAAGTCGTCGTGATATTACACGCTTTGCTGACTTGGCGTCCATAGTACAAAACTACTGTGCGATGGAAAGCGCCTGGAAAACCGAAATAAAATTTTGGGATAATCCGGCCTTGAATAGTAATCCCGTCTGAACTAAGAGGGTGCATCATCATAGGACACCCGGGATAAACACCAAAAAGCCAAAACCCTCTACAGGGCATGGAACCGTACTGGAAAGGTGGCTTGATGGACCCTGTAGAATTCACAATACAGAGGACGCCACACCAACTCACAGCCTTAGAGCATGTTGGATACTCCGGCAGGTGGCCAAAATTGGCGAGGACCTGTTAATTCTGGAGGCCGCAGAAAGCCAGCCCGAGGACACCAGTACCGTTCTCATAGTCTTCGAGACTTTTGCATCAAACAATATGCGAAAAAGAACACTCCGCAGCCTCGCCGAAGTCTATCAAGTTGCAACAATAAATCCATGGAGCGACACTGCTATTACCTTCAATGCAAGTGATGAACCTAGATTCCGAATAGCCCGAGCACCAGCCGCATTGGTCCTCAGTCCCATAGTGGACGGCTTTTGCCTCACCAAGGTGCTCATGGATGGAGGCAGCGGACTGAACCTCATTTATGAGGAAACCCTTCAAAAAATGGAAATAGACTGGAACCGCATCGAGCGAAGCAGCACACCATTTAGAGGAATAATCCCCAGTCGGGAAGCGCGCTGCACAGGAAAAATCACACTAGATGTGGTGTTCGGCACGCCAGATAATTACAGGTCTGAAGAAGTCACGTTTCAGGTGGCCCCGTTCAAAAGCGGATATCACGCTTTACTAGGAAGGGAAGCATTCACAATATTCCAAGCAATACCCCATTACGGGTACATGAAGCTTAAGATGCCCGGGCCGAACGGAATTATCACTCTAGCTAGTGATCCGGACATAGCACTCCGCGCCGAAAACAAGATGGCCGCATTAGCCCTTGAGGCACTATCCGAAGCCTTAGCGGCCGAGGAACTGACTGCGCTGCGCTCCAAGGTTAACAGGGATGATGTGATACTCAACAAGAGATCCAAATCCACATCCTTCAAGCCAGCTGACGAAATAGTCAAATTCCAGGTCCATCCAACGGACCCCAATAAAACAGCTTCCATCGGGGCACGACTGAACCCTGATGTAGACGCCGCACTGCGAGAGTTCCTACGAGAGAACTGGGACATTTTCACCTGGCACCCTTCAGACATGCCAGGGATCCCACGCAGGCTGGCCGAACACAGCTTAAATATCCTAAAAGGATTCAAACCTGTCAAACAAGCCCTTCGGCATTTTTCCGAACCCAAGAGACAGGCTATGGGAGAGGAGCTAGCCAAGCTATTGGTGGCCAGATTCATTAGAGACATAAAACATTCGGACTGGCTAGCAAACCTAGTGATGGTACCAAAGAAGGACAAATCCTGGCGCCTGTGTGTCGATTTTAAAGACCTTAACAAGGCTTGCCCAAAGGATCCCTTCCCCCTCCCCCGTATCGATCAAATTATCGATGCCACCGCAGGACACGATTCATTGTGTTTCCTCGACGCATACTCCGGTTACCATCAAATCAAGATGGCAGAATCAGACCAAGCCGCAACAGCATTCATCACACCATACGGCCCATTCTGCTTCAACACAATGCCCTTCGGGCTGAAAAATGCCGGCGCAACATATCAGCGCATGATCCAAACATGTCTGGCAAACCAGATCGGCAAAACAGTGGAGGCGTATGTGGATGATGTGGTCGTCAAATCAAGACATGTCGAATCTCTAGTAGACGACTTGAGGCTTGCATTCGATAACCTCCGAAAATATGACATCAAACTCAACCCGGAAAAATGCGTCTTCGGCGTTCCAGCCGGAAAGCTCTTGGGCTTCATTGTATCCGGTAGAGGAATTGAAGCAAATCCAGCCAAGATCCGAGCTTTGTCACAATTGGATATCCCAAAGGACCTCAAACAAATACAAAAATTAACCGGATGCGTGGCGGCTTTAAGCCGCTTCATCTCCCGCTTGGGAGAAAAGGCACTACCCCTCTATCGCCTCCTTCGGCGCACCGAACACTTCGAGTGGACGGATGCCGCCACGGCCGGACTTGATGAAATAAAAGCCATATTGGCAACAAACCCAGCCCTGGCCGCACCGAACACCGGCGAACCAATGTTATTGTACATTGCAGCAACACATCAAGTTGTCAGCGCAGTGCTCATTGTCGAGCAGGAAACGGATGGACACAAATTCCCCCTTCAAAGGCCGGTCTACTACGTGTCCACTATCCTCACTCCATGCAAATCACGGTACCCGCATTATCAAAAGATTGCATACGCGGTATTCATGGCATCCCGGAAGCTACGACACTACTTTCAAGAGTGTTCCATAACAGTAGCCTCGAAAGTACCACTCAACGATATTATCAACAACCGCGATGCAACGGGCCGGATTGCAAAATGGGCCATCGAGCTTCTCCCGTTTGATATAACCTATAAGCCACGTCGAGCTATTAAATCGCAAGTTTTGGCTGACTTCATCACAGAATGGACGGAGGCCGAGCTCCCTAAAGAGTACGACACATATTCAAACTGGATTATGCATTTCGACGGCTCCAAAATGTTGGCCGGACTGGGGGCTAGCGTCGTCCTGACGTCCCCCACAGGAGACACAGTCCAATATGTGCTCCAGATCATGTACACGGATTCCAACAATGCAGCCGAATATGAGGCCCTCCTACATGGTCTCCGGATAGCAGTATCCATGGGTATCCAGCGCCTAGAGGTACGCGGGGATTCAAACCTCGCGATATCCCAAATAAATGGAGACTTCGACGCCAAGGACCCAAAAATGGCAGCTTACCGCAACACCGTCATAAAAATGTCAGCTCAGTTCGAAGGGCTGGAGTTTCACCATATAGCCAGAGAAAACAATCAAGCAGCAGACGTCCTAGCACGCATCGGAGCAAAACGCGATGCATTCCCCACCAACATCTTTTTAGAAAGATTGTTCAAGCCATCCGTAGCATGGGAGGGGGAACCCGCAAATAACAGCCCGGACCCAGCCGCACCACTCGACGCCGAACAATCTGACACAATTGGAGGCTGTGCCAATGAAATTACACCTTCAGCCCACGTAATAATGGTGGTTATCGCCCCGTGGACAGAACCACTCCTAGCCTACCTTACTAGGCAGGAACTCCCGGAGGACCAAAACGAGGCCCGCTGCATAGTGCGGCGATCTAAAGCCTATAGAGTCCATGAGGGAGAGCTTTATAAGAAAAGCACTACCGGAGTCCTTCAAAGGTGCATCTCCGAAGAGGAAGGGCGGAACCTTCTGGCTGAAATTCATGCCGGACTCGGTGGTCACCACGCCGCTGCTCAGTCCCTTGTTAGCAAGGCTTTCCGTACAGGCTTTTATTGGCCGATGGCCCGGGCAGACGCTCAGGACCTAGTCCAACGATGCGCTGGTTGCCAACTTTTTGCCAACCAAAGCCATATGCCACCCACCGCACTCCAAACTATACCCATCACCTGGCCTTTTGCGGTCTGGGGGCTTGACATGGTCGGACCCCTTAAAGGTGGGACCGATAGGAAAAAATACTTACTGGTCATGGTGGATAAGTTCACCAAATGGATAGAAGCCAAGCCTGTTAAAACGGCCGAATCCGGACCTGTGATAGACTTCATATCCGGGGTTGTACACCGTTATGGCGTCCCCCACAGCATCATAACCGATAACGGTACAAACTTTACCGCCGACGAGGTAAAACTCTGGTGCAAAAACATGGGCATCAAGCTCGATTATGCTTCCGTCTATCACCCACAAACCAACGGCCAGGTCCAACGCGCAAATGGTCTTATCATGAGCGGCATTAAACCCAGACTGGTGCGGTCCCTCAAGGAATCTAACACGCACTGGGTAGAGGAGCTCGACTCCATGCTATGGGGGCTGCGGACCACGCCAAATCGCACCACCGGATACACACCATTTTTTATGGTGTACGGTGCAGAGGCAGTTCTGCCCTGCGACATAATTCATGACTCACCTAGAGTGCGCATGTATGAAGAAAGAGAAGCCGAGCTCGATCGGCAGGACAACTTGGACGTCTTGGAGGAGGAGCGTGACGTGGCAAAAGCCCGTTCCGCATTTTATCAACAGCAGGCCCGAAGATATCAAAGCAGAGAAGTACGGGCCAAAAATTACAATGTTGGCAAACTAGTTCTACGCCTGCCGGATAAGAAAAAGGACAAACTCAAGCCCAAGTGGGAAGGTCCATTCATAATCGAGCAAGTCCTGACTGGTGGGGCGTACCGCCTGCGAGATGCGTCGGATAACCGACTCGAGCCGAACCCGTGGAACGCCACCCGTCTCCGAAGATTCTATGCCTAGCGCCGGACTCTGTGTTCGTCTCCTTCCTCTGTCCATTTTTTTGCATTTTTTTGTCTTACATTTATCTCCTTCCCCTCTTTTCTTTTATAGCCCTTGAAGGCTCATCTAGGGACGCGCCACTCGCGCTCATTAAACCTGGGGGCTTCTTTAACAGAAGCTTATTTATACGGGCTTCACGCCCAACACATGCGTCAAACTTCCGCATGTACCTTTTTATTCACCATTATATGCATCGATATAACTTAAGTTTTAGCCAAGCTGGGTTGCCTGGCTCCTGTGCTTACCCCTACGTTCCCGATTGTTCGGCTAGGCGGTAAAGGGAGCACCTCTGCGATTGTTACTGCCGGGTCAGCCGGATGTGTACCTCAGACTGGGTGAAGCCAAAAGCTAGCGTTCTTAAGGGAATATTCGGTCGGTGAAATAAAAGATGATCTTTTTACTCATTTTATTTATGCGCCCCCAGATGCTTTTTTCTGCGTCTTTTCACGCAGTCCAGACATGCACTTTAGGGCATGCCTCCCAGCGAAAGGAACCCCTAACGGAACTATTCTCTCTGGAAGATGTTTCTTACTAACCATGTAATATAACATAACTAGTTGGGCACTTGTCTGATAAAGCACTAATGACCCCTACGCCTAGTCTCCACGCACACCTCGGTTCTTATATAACCGCTATGGTATTCGGACACACTCCGGACCGTCAGGTCCCGAGGTTGAAGCGAAAAGGTCGGCAACGACAAACGATCTACAATCCGGCTAGAAGGCATTACACATGTCAATTCAAAATTACATAGTCATTCTGACTGATTGTATTCCTCTTCTATACCATCTAATAGGCTGTCTAATTTACAGTCCTGCTGGGAATACTTCGCGGCCAACTCTACTTGGCCATATACTAAGCTAACAGGGATCTCCTTCCCGTCAGGCCCCACTGGTCCGACCTCGGCCATGTGGTTTGGGTCAGACTTCGTAAAACGGGTCTTCACCATGGCCCAGGCCTCCCTAGCACCTTGTCGGCAGGCCGATATCTTCCACAACCGGAAGCGCCGCCGAGCTCCCTTCAGCTTCTCCGCAAGCTCTCCAAGGCCCTCGGGCATGGAGTGGGCAGGCCATAAGGCTTGGGCAACACTTCGCATCACCTGCCGAATTCGCTCGTGCAGTTGCAAGAGTTCGGGAAGAAGGTCACCCGTAGAACCGGGCATCTCCTCTGCAGGACGACCTATGAGCATACCTACAGACATTACTCTGTTAGTCGACTTCCTCGCCAAACTCTTTTTTTTCAAAGTTCGTTCAAGCACTTACTAAATACACCGCGTCGAAGCCGCTGATTCTCCTTCGTGGAGTCCGACAGCTGGCCACGAACATCTTTAAGTTCGACGTCCAGCTTGGTGTTGGCATCCTGAAGATCATTCTTCTCTCGCCTCACCTTTGTCAACGTACTCTCACCGGCCTTTAGCCGGCGTAAGAGTTGTTGCTTTTCCGGATCAAGTCCGGCGCCATCTGCAATATGATTTGTCAGATTTGCACCCACACCACACAATACTAATCTTTTGAAGTGTATCTTACCTGAGGGGGTCTCTTTGGGCTCCCCTGCTGCGGCTAGTGCGGCCTCTAGTTGGGCCTTGCACTTTTCCAGCTCCTGGGACAGTACGGTATTCTTCTCTGTAAGAACCTGCATATTAAATGATCCTTAAATCAGTTGCTCTAACTGTTTCAAGTCTCGGGGGCTACTGGTATATATATATCTGACCAAAATTTTCTTACCCGTATGTCTTTTACATACTGCTCCGTGGCTCTGGCTAAACCATTTTGAGCGGTACGGAGGTACGCATGTCCCGAATTAAAGGTATCTAAAGCCTCTTGGGAGAAACAAGTGTCGCGTAGAACTGTCCGGCAACGCCTGTGGTTCATGGCACTCTCCACTTCAGAATTTGTGGCAGACAGCCTGTCCGCATCCTTTGTCGGAGGAGCGTCCGATGCGCGCCTTGTGCTCGCCTCCGCTTCCTGGCCAGACGTTGGAGCCTGGCTGGTGGAGGCGCGATTGGCAACCTCTCTGGATGTAGTCCGACGAGGTCTCTTCGTTCTGAAGATAGCACGAACGTTAATATGCCCTGACAGAATAACACCAGGGAAACAGAGGGTGCGCTATACCTTTGCGCCGGCATCTCAGTCCGGACTACATTCCTTTTTGCCCCACGGGGCCCTGCGGCCCCTCGTTGGCTAGCCGCCGCAGGTTCGGCCTCCCGCCTCGGAAATCTCCCCTGCAAAACATGGTTGTCGTCAGAAACACCGGAATACGTGAGAATGGAATCTCTCTCAAGGGAATGAGACTCCGGTTTCTGTCACCTGGGAGGCCGGGATTAACCCTGGGTAATCAGCCGTAATGGCTACCAAGGTATTGTCCTTGCTTAGCTGATGGAACACCCCGTCGATAAGCTCCACCGATATGTCCAGATCCTCTTCGGAGTTCGGATCGAGGGACCGTTCTGGGTCCTCGGGCTGTGGAGGGCGGCTGTTTATATCCTTTACCTCCTGTCGCAGTTCCTGCATTAAAGTCGTTAGACTACATATCTAACCGTGGGAGTATAAAACAAACGGGCAAGCGCAATTGTTCACTTACCCAACTTGGAGGATCATACATAGTAAATCCGGCCTGCGGGTTGACGCGGAGGAATTCCTCCTTTTCTCCCTTGTACAAAGAGGATAAGATCTTTACTAGGGCGGCGGCTGAGGCCGGCCCCTTACGACCGTAACGGGTGGCGTCATCCTCCCCGTTGAAATCCCACATGGGGTGGCCTCTATATTGAAGCGTCTGCACCCCTCGCATAATGCATGCGGCCATGACTCCAATCATGGTTAGTCCGGAATGAGCCAACAGTCTTATCCGGCCCATCAGGTAAAGGACTTCTCTGTCGCTTTCTCTTTGAGAGCTCTGCGGACGCCAGCTCAAGTGTTTCTTCAATGAAGCATTGTTGAACTCAGGGAGACCGACACGGATAGGGTCCGGTAGCGGGACGTCATCTATGTAAAACCATTCCGAAGGCCAGTCCTCGGACGCCTTCTTTGGGGTTTCGGATAGGTATCCGGTCCCGGCGATGCGCCATACTTCGGCTCTGCCCACTTGGTATATAGACCTTTCTTGAGAACGGGGCACCAGGCAGAATAACCTCTTCCACAGCGCAAAATGAGCCTCAACGCCTAAGAATAGCTCGCAAAGGGCGACGAAACCCGCAATATGTAATACGGAGGCGGGCGTGAGATTGTGCAGCTGGAGGCCGTAGAACTCCAGAAGCCCGCAGAGAAATGGATGAATTGGAAATCCCAGTCCCCTTATTAGATAGGGGACGAGGCACACCCGCTCTCCTTTAGAAGGATTGGGGGTGCTCTCCGCTTGTTTTCCGCCATTGTAGGTGGCGAGACCGGCTCAGACCGGGACCATGTATGCCTGAGGGAGAAATCCCTTGGCCTGAAGCGACACTAACTCGCTATGCGGGATGGTGCAACTCTCCCAGTCCCCGGGTTTGGGACCGGAGGGGCGAGGGGAGGAGCTGCGACGGTTGGCCATGCTGGAATGGACCTTTGCTGGAAGCGCTCTGATGATAACTCGCGGAGAGGAGAAGATGTGGTTTGGACCTAAATCCCCATCCCGTTAAATAGGCGGCTCGTTTATACGGCTAGGGGTGTGGATGTGAAAACGCCCCGGCTTTTCGCATTCGTTTGACGCGTGGAAGACGGCCATTATTGGGCATGGAAGCCGAGGAGCACTACATTACAAAAATTGGACATTATTCCTACAGGTACACAGGATTTGGAGAAGAACCCGCCTTGCAATGCCGAACAATCTGCGTGCCGGACTCGTCGTCATTGAAGCCTGGTTCGGGGGCTACTGAGGGAGTCCTAGATTAGGGGGTGTTCGGGTAGCCGGACTATACCTTCAGCCGGACTCCTGGACTATGAAGATACAAGATTGAAGACTTCGTCCCGTGTCCGGATGGAACTTTCCTTGGCGTGGAAGGCAAGCTTGGCGATGCGGATATTCAAGATCTCCTACCATTGTAACCGACTCTGTGTAACCCTAACCCTATCCGGTGTCTATATAAACCGGAGGGTTGTAGTCCGTAGGACATCAACTCCATATACAACAATCATACCATAGGCTAGCTTCTAGGGTTTAGCCTCCTTGATCTCGTGGTAGATCTACTCTTGTACTACCCATATCATAAATATTAATCAAGCAGGAGTAGGGTATTACCTCCATCGAGAGGGCCCGAACCTGGGTAAAAACATCGTGTCCCTTGTCTGCTGTTACCATCCGGCCTTGACGCACAGTTTGGGACCCCCTACCCGAGATCCGCCGGTTTTGACACCGACACAAGTACTTTACATCATTAATGCTCGGATCTGCATTGTACAAAACTTTGTTGACGGACCATCGGCTTCCACCTCCTCGGCCAGTAGCCGAGGAGTGTTTGTCCTACTTTATAAAGCCTTTATGAGGGCAAAGATTTACAACAAACAAGGCAATCTGGCCATACGGTTTTATAAACAAAGGTACGCAGAGAGTTATATTACTGTTTAACAGAAGAAATGTCTTCCAAAGAAAACAGTCCCGCTATCGTTTCCTTTCTTTGGGTTGTCATGCTAAGCATGATCATTAAATCTCAGCTCTAATGTAAGAGCAAAATATTGAGGATTTAGTTTGGGAGGCCAGTTAATAGCCCCCGGTAGTGTTCGGCGACAGTCGGGGTCAAGCCATAAACACTTCGGCCAATGTTATGAACGGCCCATCATTTAACATAGTCATCGGATATCTGACCAGTTTACGCTTATTGTGAAAGTCAGTTTTCGGCTTTCTCCACTGAGGTGCTTAACCATGTGAGCTGGAAGCACAATCGCAGTGGTTCTCCCTTTGCACGCCTAGACGAACAAAATGGAACGTAGGAAGCAAGTGCAGGAGCCGGGCAACCCAACTATTGACCGAAGACACAATTCGAAACCGATGCATATATAGCAATATCTGAGAATGTTTTTGCCGAATCCCTAAAGGTGTCCGGCATTGCACTGCGAGACTAATGCTGGAAAAGCACAAATAGTTTAAAAGTGCCAAAAAGCTTGGAAAACCAAGAAACGTCAGTAAAAACATGACGCCCGAACAATATCAAGTGTTCGGTGCCAATCCAAAAGTTGGTCTTAGAAAAAAGAAGTGCGTCTGTCGTGCTTTAACATGGTACATCCTATCTCAAGACTTCGAGCGGGTCAGCCTACGGCTTCAACCTCCTATCCCGAGGGCGGAGTACTTCTCATCAGGCCAGTTTAGCAAACTAAATTCTAGCGGCTTTGAGAGAGAAATTAGGCTCCCCGGCTAGTGACCCGCACACTCGTGTCGAAAAAAGGAGTGATAAATAATAATAATAATAAAACTTTGCAACGACTAAGAAGAAGAACACTTATTATAAAACGGCTCAAATAAACTTAAGAGCCCCCAAGTGAATTGGGTAGAAGAATGATTGCATGTACCAAAGTACTTATATCATATCTATGTTCAACCGAACTTTAAACGTGTCTTAACCGACCGTCAGCTTCTCCCTCTTCGGTCAAAGACCGAAAAGTGTTATATACTCCATCGGTCGAGAATATCGATGGTGTTTCCAATAACCAGGCAATCAGGCCATAAGGCTGTAACAGACAAAGCGCGCTCAGGGAACTTATGCTATATTACCGTGAAGTGTAAGTAGCATCTTCGGAGAAAATAGTACCCCCACCGATACCTTTCTTCGGTGCTCATTGTTATTATGAGACTTGTCTAATAGATTTTTTGTACTCATGAGTTCCGTTGTGTGCCGACCATCATCGAAAACTATAAGAGCGCCAGCTTTCGGCTTCACCCAGTCTGAGGTCCGGCTCGGGCGACCCGATTGTGACAATCGCAGAGGTGCTCCCTTTACTCCCTAGCCGAACAATCAGGAACGTAGGGGTAAACACAGGAGCGAGGCAATCCAGCTTGCAAATCGCTTAAGTCAATATGGTGCATATTATGGCGTAATACACGAACAAGGAACGAAGCCGTACAAGTATAATCATATGCAAGTGGAAAATCTTCATGAAGGAAGCCCCCAAATGAATTGGGTATTTGAATTTATGCGTCACAAACAAAGTTTGGACAAGGAAATTTTTTACAAGCAACTTTTTTCCAAAAAAGTATAATGCTTGGTCGAACCGAACACAAGTTAGAAATTAAAGCTTTGAGCATGAAAGCGGCTTAGCTGGTTAATGTGTTCGGTATTGATGACGCGGTCCGAGCTTGATGCGGGGCAAGGTTCCACCCCCAAGCTGGTCCCGAGGTGGCGGAGCGGAGAGCTCGACACGCCGAAGTGGTGACATAGCACGGTCAATGCAGACCGGCAGAGTGACGCCGAAGTCCCCGGATCATTTTCCTGTGCACAAAAAATAGTGCAAACCGGAGATAATAGGAATAATGATAATTAAAAAAATGTTGCATAATAAATAATTTATGCAAAGTGAGGAATAGAAGAAATATGGCCTGGCGCCGAAGTCAATGTCGATGCAGGGCGTCTGCGTGATGTAGTAAAGGCGTGGCAAAGCCTGAATTCACAGGTCGGTCTGAGCTCCGGATGCGGCGTTCGCCGGATTATGTACGGAAACTGATCGAACCACCACACGACCGTCGTTAATGCGGTCACCATTTGATAGACCTGTGTACATATCATGGACAAACCAGAGTAATAATTGGAAAAATGAACCCAAACAAGCAAAAAATACCGGGATTAATAGCACCTGGTTTATTTGTTGTAGCAATCCGAAGGAAGGTGATTCCCAAAATTGGGAATCGTTCCGCACACCCATTTCCTGATGGGCGATAAAACGACGGCATGGCAATGCTGGTAAAGGGTGACTCGCCGAGGCAAAGCCCTCGACCCAGCTAACGTGACGGAGCTGGTCGGCTAGTGACGCCGAAGTGTCTGGAGTAGGTTGATGAAGAGATGGCGAAGCCCCCGGTCCAGATGAGATGTCGAAGCCTCGACGTCAGCCGATGAGTCGAAGTAGGTCGGCGTGATGGACACCAGCTTGAAGAAGCAATAGTGCGGCCTTGTCGATGCAGGTCGTGACGTGGTCGATGCTGGCTTGATGAAGAGACCGTGCGGCGATGTCGGTATGCCCGCTCCGTGTAATCCGTGGGGCGGCGATGTTGATGATGATTTATCCTTCGCGATGCCGGACTCTTGTTCGGCTTGCCAAGATGATGATCCGAAGAAGTTGAGCTCGGCTAAAGTGACGACATGTTTAGCGCAGGTCGGCAGCCGTGGAGTAATATTGCCGGACTGGTTTGACACCAGCATGATGTTGAAGATCATGTTCAAAAGATCTTAAAGTTAGTGGGATGTGTTCGGGAACAAAACACAATACCCCATACAAAACTTCCTTCAAAAGGGATGTCCGAAATCCCGTTCATAAAAAAGATGAACTCGGGTCGGATTCGTTTTCGCACAGAAAACAGATCTGGAAAGTGATGCACTAATCGGAAGGTTCCCAGAGTTTGGACAGTCGGATCGAGTTGAAAGTTTGAGAGGTGGTAGATATAGGAATTCCTCAGCCGATCAGCGGTTGGATCTTCCAAAGGACGTCCGAGCTAGAAGCTGGACACCACGCCCTAAACTCATCCAAATTCCCATCCAGATTTGACAGGGCTCCGGTATATCATGGATTGCCAGAGATTCCTCCATCGGAACTCGACGAAATTTTCCAGGGTTGTTATAGACTCAATTCCACACAATTCCAGCAAAGCGATCGTTAAAGCGATACTCGAGGAGGTGGTGGCGGCAGATACGAGTTTGCTGTCCAAAAAAAAAACAGCACGGTCGCTTGAGGGCAATGTTGACGTTGAGCCCCCGAGCTCCGTAGATGATTCCTCCGTGATCTTGATAGAGATCGGAGTTGATGTTTGATGAAGGCCCTCGTCCGAACATGGTGATCCGAACACAGGGCGCAATTCTTGGTCGAACCGGTGACCAGTCGAACTGGTGACGAAGACACCGAAGTCGCAGTTGATCTGCAGGCGAGCCATCGATCCTTTTGTCGATCACACAGCGGAACTCTCAATGAAAGCACCAATGTCGGTGTCAAAACCGGCGGATCTCGGGTAGGGGGTCCCGAACTGTGCGTCTAGGATCGATGGTAACAGGAGGCAGGGGACACGATGTTTACCCAGGTTCGGGACCTAGGTAAAACCCTACGTCCTGCTTGATTAATATTGATGATATGAGTAGTACAAGAGTAGATCTACCACGAGATCGGAGAGGCTAAACCCTAGAAGCTAGCCTATGGTATAATTGTTGTATATGTATGTTGTATATGATCTATCGACTAGCCTGGCCCTGGTTTATATAATGCACCATAGGCCTAGGTTAACAAGAGTCCTAGCCGAATACGCCGGTGGGGAGAAGTCCTTGTGTTGATCGCCAAGTCTTTGTGGAATCTTCCTTGTATGCGGCAGCTGTCCGAACTGGCCCATGAGTATACGGCCATGGGGGGCCTCGGCCCAATCTAATAGATCGGGAGACGACGTGGTGAGTACCCCCTAGTCCAGCACACTGTCAATGGTGCTATGCTACTCTGCAAGTAATGAAACTAACATATCCAACGTTCGCTTCTCCTCTTCTCTACTTACTCTGCCTAGCATCAGAAGCTCTGGCCGCAGCAACCATGTCCCCTGGCTGCTCGTCCACCTGTTCTTCAGCAGGCAACAACCAGATATGCGCCAAGTCGCAACCCGTACCATCGCCTGTGGGTCTCATCACACCCTCGCCGGCACGCGCACCGCAGCCGATTGCTCATCACAACTCGCTGCCGTTGGTGTGGTGCCACTGCTGCAAATCACGCAGAGTCATCCGTCGCATCTCAACCACAATCCGCAACCCTGGCCGAGTCTTCTACAAATGCCCGAATCATGTGGTAATAATATGTTTAAGTTTTGTTCTGCTGCTTTCAGTTGATGATTTTTTTAATAGTTTGGATGATGATCTACCAATTTGATTCGTGCAAAAAAGGGAAGATTCGTGTGATTTGTATTTCCGGGAAGTTGCTAATGTGGGGGAATGCAACTACGCTGATTATTTGGTTAGCCGAGGAATCCCAATACCAACAGGTTGGGGTGTTGGGCAAGTAACTGAAGGAACGACAGAAGAGGAAGATGCAGAGCAGAAGCTTAAAGATGCACTTCCTCTGATCATGGCCAAGCAACAGCTGCTGAACGGCCTTGACAGCAATGAGGAGATGAAAGAGCTTGTGAAGATAATGGGCAAAATCGATGTGCTCTGTAGGATGATTGTCTCTTTATTTGCAGTGTATGTAGCACTCGTGATGTATTCAGTGGCTACGACATGAGCACTTTGCTAAAACTAGTAATGAATGAAACCTGTGTAGCAGGCTGGGCGTAGTGTTGTGAACATCTAATGATTTCTATTAACGGAAATCAAGGGGTATCCCCTTTTACTCATATAAATAAATAAATAGCAGAGGCTCTGTCGGGTCAGATTTGTTCTCATTCGAAGACGTCGAGCAAATTGCAGTCCAACAGCAAACTATGTCATCAAATTCAAGTTTCACAGCCAAATATGAGTACAACTAAACAACAATGTCATCATGTTTTAGTTGTCATACAATCACCAAACACAAATCAACATACATAACAAGTGATGTTCTCACAGCAAAATACTAAACAACATGTTCATCAGGTCTCAGTTGTCATAGCAAATACAATTTCACATAGTAGATAAAAAAACGTCTTCTGACAGGCAAATACGACAAAAGCAATGTAATCATCATCCACAGCAGCAACGTCAACATCTTCGCCATGTGTATCAGTCTAAATCGTAATTCCCCATGGTGTCATCTTCTTCTTCGTCCTCAACATCCTCGAACGTTGGCTTCTTCTTGATAAACTCTTGTATGTCCACAGCACGACAGGCAATCTTTTTGCCGGCGTCATTGACGTGATAGTTCTCAAGGATATTAGGAACATATGTGTTATCTTGTACATCAGGAGCAGTGTAAGCATCATCTTGTTGTGCAACTTCATTAAACGAATTCCTCTACTCAAACCTTTGCAATACTCTCCAGTCATCGCTACGTGCAAATGTGTCTTCCAAGAAAAATATCTGTGTTGCTTGATTTGCCAAAATAAAAGGCTCGTTGGTCTGGTACGCCGCCTTGAAATTGATGGATTTGAAATAATCATCAGCTCTGGGTTTTGCGATCGTGGAAAACAGGTTATACCAATGACAGCACAACAGAACCACACACCAATGATCCTCGAAACTAGATATATACTACAACTGAATAATGTCTGTTATGTTAGCATACATTTCAGTTGTCTCTTTGTCATATGTATCCGTGCTAATGATGGCACTGTTTTGTGTCTTCCTGCCTTCGTCTCGTGCAAGGATGTTGTAGCACACATCTCCAACAACGCAAGATTCATAATGTCTTACCCGAGTATCAGGACCCATTGCTAGTGAGTAAAGGGCATCATCAACTGCCTACCCATCCTTCCGCATCTTCTTAACCTATGGTTAGAAAATAGACAAGCTGATCATCTTATTTACTCAATATATTAAAAAAAACTGACAGTGCACTTCAAAAGCTTACATGATTCTTGAACCATTTCGCAAATCCCGCATAACCAGTTTGTCAATGTTTCTTGGATTTTGCGGCAGTAACTCCTCTTTGTAGATGCTGCACAACATAGTGATCACGTCAAACATCTAAATATATAAGAATGTGCTGCAAGTTTAGTAGATTACGATGTATAAGCTGCAGTACTGCACTTACTTGATATAAGGTAGTATCTCAGGACAGTTATTCAACACATACCAAACCATTTTGTCCAAATCTTTAGGTTTGTCCTCTTGTCGACTCTTCCCTGTAACTCGAACAGAATAATCGAAAACATTGATCCCGGGATTGTCTTCACCCACCTCTTTGCTAAGCTCATCAGCTGTTTCAATGTATTTTGAGTAGAATGTCAATGCTTCTGTAGCAATGTAGGTGTCTGCAATGGAACCCTCAGGTCTAGCTCTGTTCCAAACATAGCCCTTGAAAGTGCCTAGCCGCCTTTCAATAGGGTACATCCAGCCATACTGTAGTGGACCTCTAAGTAGTGCCTCATCAGGTAGATGAACAGCCAAATGCACCATCACATCAAAGAAGGCTGGAGGATATATCTTCTCAAGGTCGCATAGGATAGTTGATATCTTGTCTCTAAGACGCTCCAAAGCATCTATCCTGATATTCCTACTGCAGAGTTCCCTGAAGAATTGTCCCAACTCTGCAACTGCTCTGTATAAGTCAGGGCGGCCCAATCCTCTAAGGATAACAGGTAAAACCCTTTGAAGTAGGACGTGGCAGTCATGAGTTTTCAACCCTTGTACCTTGTTTCCATCTGCACTGACTCTCCTTTCAGGGTTGTAAGCAAATCCATGTGGGAATCTCACACGTGATATGACCTCGCAGAATTCTTTTCTTTTTACCTTGTCCAAGACGTACACAGCTGGTGCCATATCCGTGGTTTACCTTCATCTTGCACCTGCAAATCCTTTCTAATACCCAGGTGTGTCAAATCAATCCTAGATTTTAAGGTATCTTTCGTCTTGCCTTCAATATTAAGAAGTGTGCCGATAATGTTGTCACATATATTTTTCTCGATGTGCATCACATCAAGATTATGCCTTAGATCCAAATCTTTCCAATACTCCCAAGTCCCACAAAGTGGACCTGCGGGTAAACAATAATCTCTCTTCTACAGCCGGATAATCATGGATGCACCAAATTATAACAGCATGCAGAAAGAAATCAGCTGGTGAGCTGCTATATAGGTCTCGAGTGAGAACACCCTTCCATAGCTGTTGAAGTTCCTCCACAAGAGGTTCCATGAACAAATCAAAATCCTTTCCAGGACTTTTTGGACCTGGGATGAGCAAGGCCATCATGTAATTTGATTCTTCGATGCAGACATTTGGAGGCATGTTGTAAGGGATAACAAGCACTGGCCACATGCTATATGTGGCGCTCTGGTGGCCAAATGGGTTAAATCCATCTGAAGCTAACCAAGTCTAATGTTTCTCGGGCCAGCAGCAAACTCTTTGTGTTTATCATTGAAGCTTTTCCACTCACTACCATGAGATGGATGGCTCATTACATTCTGATCTCTGTACTCCTGGTTCCTAGAATGCCACAGTACATCCTCTCTTGTTTCAGCATCATGAAACAACCTGTGCAATCTTGGTGTAATTGGAAAATGTCTCAGAACATTATGAGGAATCCTCTTCACAACATCGCCATCTTTCCATCTTGATGATTTGCATTTCGGGCATTCACTTAAGTTGGCATAATCCTTCCGGAACAGAACACAATTATTCTTACAAACATGGATCATATCATATCCAATTCCAACTGCACGAAGGAAATTCTTCATTTTACTATAGGTGTGTGGCAGCTCAGATGCATCTGGGAAAGATTCGCGGAAAGCAGCCAACATCGCATCGAATGATTTGTTGGTCATCAGCTCAGATGTCTTCACCTGAAGAAAGGTGACCATAGCTGAGAATACTGATAGCTTATTTCCTGGGGTGACAACAACGTTGCATTATTCCAACATGCGGGCCCACCATTTTTTCTTCTGCAGGTGAAAGTTCACGGAATGCACGAGCATTTCGTAGCATTGTTTCAATGTTGGTCAAACTCACTGGCTCTGCCACCACCACCTCCTCCTCGTCTTCCACCTAAGCATCAGGCAGATCAAGATGGTGATCTGCTGCTTCCACGTAGTCAATAACATTGACGTTCACAGCTTCACCATGATGAACCCACCTAGTATATGTGACCGACATCCCATACAAGTGTAGATGATTTTGCACAGTTGACTGGGGTCTTGTAACTGAATTCATACAACTGCTACACGGGCAAAGCACATCTGATTTCGGACCACCGTACTCAGCTCTGATAAAGTTCATGAAGTTTTCAACCCCCTCGACATATGCAGTGAAGAATCTTCGAGCAGAAGTTATCCAAGTCTTGTCCATCTGTTATACATACAAATTAGTTCTTCTACTAGATATTACAGGAAAAACATATATGCTTTTTTATGAAGTCCAAAAAAATACCTAGGTCGATGTCTAAAGCTATGGCAAGATATTTGGACGAGCAGATCTAAGTAACAAAATATATGTAAAGCTAATTCAACAAACAGATTTGAGTACCAAATTATGGCAGGCTGTTTCAGCAGTCAATGAGGCCGAGCACACAGCCATCGAACTATCGAAGGCCATCGCAGCAACAAAGATCGAGTATAAAACGGTGTAGAGCTATTTCAGCTAACAGATTGGCTACTAGACCATGGCAATCTACGTCACAATAAATATATGGCAGGATATTTTAGCAACTAATCGGCCTTGGCATGCCATCTCAGCTAAGCATATTGAGTGCAGAACAGGGCAAGGAAGCTTCTTAAGCAGATCATATTGACAGTAAACTACTTTGGCAAACAGTGAGATTAACAGTGTCTATCAGCTAACATTCAGCGCTACACCGACATGAACGGGGCCTCAGTCTAGAATGCGCGTACCGTGGGAGAAGCTGACCGCCGTGCGTCTCGAAACGAACGTCGCCAGTGGTGGCGGCGCTGACCGCCGTGTGCCTCCACAAGAACGTAGCCAGAGGTGGCGGCGCGGCTAGAGGACGGCAGCCTACGAGAGCGTACTGTGGGAGCGAGAGGATCGGCGAACCGCGGCGCAACGTATCGGCGCGGCGGGGAGGGCATCTTTGGTGGAGCGAATGGAGTGGAGGGGGACAGGGGGGAGGGGGGTTTGGGGAATATTATTGACTAGTTGGCCGAAGGGCGGTTGAATCGGATTTGGGGGGATTTTTTGGGTGTGGGGGGAGGATTTTCACGCGGTGGGCGGGGGGAGTTTGGCGCATGGTCGGTTTCTCCAAGTGCAGTCCCACGTGTCAGTGAAGAGGCAAGCCGAAGCGCGTTCCGTTTGCGTGAGCCTTGTGCAGGACCGAACGTGTGTGGGGTGCAATGCGACCACGACAGGAGTGCTGTGAGTGTACCGCATTTTCGCTTTTAAACTAGGTGCTTCGCCCCCTAAAAAAATCTATTGCTTCGCGCGATCCATCGATACTACTACTAGTAATCCGGTAATCCCGACTAAAACGGCGCGGCCAGGTCTTTTCCCGCGCGATATGCTGGGAGGTTGGCTTAGTTGGGTTTTTTAGGACGAGTAATGCTACACCTACGTAATCCCAGTTACGTAATTAACACAATGTGAAACGTGTGAGCTGTTGATTGTAGATTGGGGGGGAGGGAGGGGCCCACCACCATGAAAATCAGGGGAGGAGAGAGAGAGGCATTTACATTAACCCTTTCGTAGGTTCTCATAGGTGTAGAAAGATGTGTCCGATCCTGCAATATAGGCCATCCGATCTATATCTAACGGATAGGAAGGAAACTATGACAATTTACCCGCACTCCTCTCCACATTTGCAGAAAAGTCTTTCCCTCGTTCATCCTTTTCTCCCACAAGATCTTGATCTTCCGTGCAACGCACAGGCATCTTGCTAGTACTCCTACAATATGTATATTATTGTGAAATTTCATATACACCGGCCGAGATTAATGCAAACAAGACAGATTTTCATTACATTTCGAACTTTTATAGGACAAAAAAAATAAAAGAAACCCGACCCTAAGCTATTCTACGGCGGCGACCGACGTCCTCCATCTGTGATCTCCATGTACGGGGGCGGGGTTCAAGACCCGTGAAGTGAAGGTGCGGTCTCCGGCGAGGAAAAGTAGAACACGGGAGACGGACCGGCCAGTTGGCACACCATGCCCTGCTGCCTCCCATGCCCTACTCATCCTCGGAGGAGTCCCCGACCTCGGCGGTGCCGGACGTTGGACGGCGGCAAGTAGGACGTGTGGCTGACGGTGCTCCCATCGTCGGCCGCCAGCGTGGCCACCGCTTGTGCGGCGACTTGAGCGAGGGCGGCGACCTTGAGCTCCATCCTCGAAGACAAGCTCTCCCACAGAGCGTTCACGCTTGCGGTAATGGCGGTTGTGGTTCCAGGTAGGAGGACGATGCACTATGGTGTGGAGGTTAGCTGGGCGTTGCCGCTTTAAGTAGCGCATTACGGTGAGGCCAAGCATCCGGGTGCGTCATTAAGTCACCGGAGTTGGTTCCGCGGGCACCGAGCCTCTTAATGACGACATACGAACGGACGGCATGAATGCGGGCAGCTGGCGCCGGCTGGGAACGCACCGCGCGACGGCGCGAGGGACGAGGGTTTTGGTGTGCCAGGGTAGTCAGCTGCGGTCGTGGCAACGTTGGAGATGCCCTTTGCTCACATGCGATCCCCACATGTCATTGGAAAAGCAAGACGACCCGACATGGTCTCAGGTCCAGAGGATGCAGTTGGCCGCGCTACACCACTCCGCGGACGCGTCGCGACGCCCCGTGCATCCTCGACGAGCCGGGTGTTGGGGTGTGTTTGGATGGTGGCCAAAGTGCACCTTGCCAAAATTTTGGTCATGACCAAAAGATTGGTCTTTGTTTGGATGGTTGCCATTTTTTTGGCATGCCAACGAACTCTAGCCAACTCTAGTTCATTTTTCTTGCTAATGTCGGCCGAATCATGGGCAACCAATACCTCAACCAAAATTTTGGTCATGACCCAAAGATTGGTCTTTGTTTGGACGGTTGCCATTTCTTTGGCATGCCAATGAACTCTAGCCAACTCAAGTTCATTTTTCTTGCCAATGTCGGCCAAATCATGGGCAACCAATACCTCAACCAAAATTTTGGCTACCCAATGCTTTGATGGGGAAACCTTGGGCACAAACCAAACATACCGTTGGTCGTGCCACAGCACTAACGCCACCCTCGGCAAACTGAAACCGACCATGTCTAGCGACGATATGAGCGTGTCGCTCACCGCGGTCGCCGTGTCCAGAGGCAGTGCTGGAGCTGCGCCCCGTTGTTGGCCCCAATGACCCACATGAATGGTTGTCGGTGGCGAGGAGGTCGTGGGCCAGCTCCTCCATTGGACTAGTCTGCGCTACGTCGTCCCGACGGGTGTGCCCCACATGTCTGTTTCCCTGTTTTCCCGGCCATATTCGAGCGCCAGTGCTCCGCGTTGCGCATTAGGCCTTTCACTATGTAGGCCAAGCGAGAAAACTTATTGTTTATTTGAGCTGTTCAAGTATAATCATGTGGCGTTTGCTTATTTCTCATTCCTCTCCAACCCTCTTCTCCATCGATCATGTCGCCCTCCAGTCGAGTCCATCCTCCCGCATGCCTCATTTGAACATTCCACCGAGTATCATTCGCATGTACCCACCCTAGTCCTCTTTCAATAGATCTCCGGACCCCGAGATTAAATCGAGAGGGAACGAGTGGGGGCACGTGATACCTAAGGCAGATTCAAAATTTTGAACTGGTGATCATAGCATCCGCAAATCATATATAAAGGGTATTCAATGTTCGTTTCATTTTTGAACGTACAATATACTCCCTCCTATCCTTTCTAGTTTACATACAAGTTTTATGCGTAGTCAAAGTATATCTACTTTGATCAAAAAGGTATCAACATTCAACAATGCCAATCAATATTGTTAGATTCGTACGTACTCCTAGATTTGTACCCGAGATGGTTTCCAATTTGACTATTGACAAGATTAATAGTACATGAGATGTATAATGTGAAAATTATATCATTGGAAACTCCTTTCACATATGAATTTGACCGTATGCTTTGTGTAAGTTGCATGTCATATATTATTACTCTAACATTTGGTCAAAGTTAGCCTCGAAAAATGCATTAGACCCTGTATGCTTTGTGTAAGTTGCATGTCATATACTCCCTCCTTTCCGGTTTATAGGGCTTATCTCAAAATTTTAGTTTTTCCATTTTATAAGGCTCAATTTGGTTGTTCCCCATCACATGTTCAGACTTCAAGGTACATTAAATCATTGCATGCAAGTATTAAGAGAAAAATGACCAATGCCTGCACTTTATGCATGCATGCATTGCAATTAATGCATTCGTAAACATAATTTTTTGAGGAAAACAAGAGCATTAATTGTGTGCTTTTGCAAACTACAAAAAATATTTCACCACTCATCATCTACCTTGGTTGGTGACATTTTTAAATTGAGCCTTATAAACCAGAAAGGAGGGAGTATTATTACTGTAACATTTGTGTAAGTTGCATGTCATATATTATTACTCTAACATTTGGTCAAAGTATTATAGTGGAAGTGGATCCTCTGACGTAGGTATCCCTGCCTTACCCTCCCTTTCGGCACTTACTAGCGGACCCCATGCTTGCTAGGCCCCGCATGTCAGTTACTCAATGGGTTCGGCCACGTCAGGGGATCCTCATCCGTTGTAGCGACCAGACCTCAAACGGTCCAATCTCTGTGCTCAGGTGTCATCCCTGGATCAGTAATACTGACACCACACAGTACTTGAAGGATTTATAATAGAGTAGCAATCACACACTTATTACATCGAGTGTCTCAAAAGAGAACTTATTACAATAAATATGGCTTAAGGCCATCTAACAACGATAACAGCGGAAGGCTTGGAAGATAAGTGAGTCCATCAACTCCAACGGCATCACTGAGTATAGAGAAACGACCTAAAAGCACCTTAATCATCGTCTGAAAAGTCTGCAACATTAACGTTGCAGCCGAAACGGGCCAGCACATGGAATATGCTGGCAAAGTAACACATAGAGAGTAATGGAATGAAATAGGCTATTCTATATGCATATTTGGCTGGTGGAAAGCTCTATGGTTACAGTTTTCCGTAAAGCCAATTTTTCCCTACTGCAAGGGAATAAATTTTATTTAACTATCATGGTAGTTGTTAAACATTGAGAATGGTTGACAGCATTCTCAATCACAATTAAGCATCATCATTAAACAAAACCCAACAAAATTAATTTTAGAGTAACATGATGATATTCACATGATAATCCAAGCACTAGATACTCAAGATATCCATAACCGAGGACACGGCTAACCATTATTAGTTTATACACTCTGCAGAGGTTTGCGCACTTTTCTCCAGAACCTTGATCTCCTCCGTTTGATTTCTCGCACTACATGGTGTTTGAGAAACGGATGACCAAGACATAGTCTTTCAGAAGCGCTAGCACCTTACGATCGGGTAGACCGTTACACCTACTTTCCCCTACATCTGCTAGTCTACCACTGTAAGAGTTCGCACAACTTAATCAACTATGCTAGAGCCCATAGTAGCTTGTGGCTGCACACGGAAGTTTCTAGCATGAATAATCTCATGATCCCTTTGAGCCTGGGTGGCGGTCCATAAAAAAACAGGCAATCGCTGGAATACCCAGGTGCCTCAGTCCACCCATATGTGTATTTAAGTTGCCACCTTAGATAAACCATTAATTTAACAATCTCACATCTGTCATGGATATACTCACCCTATCCACGTCTACTAGCATAGCATGGCATAACAAGCAAACGTAGAAGTAACTCCCAAATGTTTGATAATAACAGGAAATAGGTACTACCTCAACTACTTCCCAAGCCCACAATTTACTTAGATCCTAATCATGCAATGTGTGAGGATTGATCTAATGCAATAAAAACTGGGTAATTGGAAGTATGATCAAAGTGTTACTTGCCTTGCTGATGATCCGCAAAACCTAGCGATTCGAAGTAGCAAGCGGCGCACTCCGGGTACTCTATCGCAAACAAAGAAGCATACAATAAGTACTCAACCAATGCACAGGTAAAACTTGAATAAGAGATCTAACCAGAAAGTTCAACTTAAGAACTCTGGTTGGCAAAAAGAATCAAATCGAACGAAGCAACAAAAGACAAACGGTAAAAGAAACAGGCTTCATTTACTATTCTGGATCTAGGGCAATTTTTACAGTGGCAAAAACTTGTTTGAGTTGGTTAAACGGAAAGAGGGTTTCGAGACGAAACTCCAGGCGCTTGAATCGCCTGATTCCGATAAACGAGCGAAAAGTTGGACTAAAACGAAAATCGGATCAGGAATCACGATATGATAAATCGCGGATTTTATCCGAGAAAAATAAAAACGACGAACGTTCGTTAAAACGAACGAATGGACGAACGCTCGCTAATTAAATAAACCGGAAAACCGATCTATTTAAAAAAAACCGAAACTAAAAAAATGAACAAAACCGATGGAAAACCGATCGGTTTTCTAAAAAAACCGGCGGCGAAAAACTACCTCCGACGGCGGCGGATCCGGCGGTCCGGCGAGGTGGCGCGGCGGCGAGGCGCGGGCGGCACGGGGCGGCGGCGGCGGCGGCCTAGGGTTAGGGTTTCGGGGGCGCGGCGCGGCTGGGCTGGCCTCGGGCCTCGGCGGCGCTATTTGAAGGCCCGACCAGGTGGAGTCCTGGCTGGTTACGACCCAAGGTCGGTTCGGACCTTTTTTTAATAATTACGCTCAGAAAAAAACAAAAAGAATACTAAACAGACTCCAAAAATCCCGAAATAAATTTTGCCCGCCTTCTAAAATCAAGCCGCACAGGATGAATTTATTTGCGGCCTAAATGCAATTTTGAAAAACACGCATTTTTCCCTAATTCAAATAAAATAGCAAATAAAACCAAAATAAAATATTATTTGATTTTTTATTAAATCCTCAATATTTCTTTATTTTGGGAAAGTCATTTTATTCCCTCTCTCATATTTTTGTAATAGAAATAATTGAAGATAAAATAAATAAAATCAAATGATCCTATTTTCAAAATTTGAGAAAACTCAAATATGAAAATAACGAAATCCCCAACTCTCTCCAAGGGTCCTTGAGTTGCGTAGGATTTTCTAGGATCAACCAAAATGCAATAAAATATGATATGCAAATATGATCTAGTGTATAACATTCCAAATTGAAAACTTGGGATGTTACAAACCTGCCCCCTTAAGATGAATCTCGCCCTCGAGATTCGGGTTGGCTAGAAAATAGGTGAGGGTGGTCCTTCAGCAATTCTTCCTCTCGCTCCCAGGTGGCTTCATCCTCCGTGTGGTGGCTCCACTGAACTTTGCAAAACTTGATAACCTTGCCGCGGGTGACTCGACTGGCATACTCTAGAATCTTGACTGGTTTCTCCTCATAGGTCAAATCACTGTCCAACTGAATTGCTTCCAGTGGCACTGTATCACTCAGCGGTATATCAGCCATCTCTGCGTGGGACTTCTTCAACTAGGAAACGTGGAATACGTCATGAACTCCTGACAATCCTTCGGGTAATTCCAACTTATAGGCTACTTCTCCCATATGCTCCAAAACTTTGTATGGGCCTACAAAACGTGTCGCTAAATTTCCCTTAACTCCAAAGCGCTTAACTCCTCGAAGTGGAGATACTCGAAGATAAACTCAGTCTTCGACTTCGTAAACTGTCTCCTTGCGTTTAGAATCTACATAACTCTTCTGCCTGGGTTGAGCTACCTTGAGCCTAGAGCGAATCAATTTCACTTCCTGTTCAGACTCCTTTATCAGATCCGGTCCAAACAACTGGCGGTCTCCAACTTCATCCCAAGACACTGGGGTCCTGCACCTCCTTCCGTACAAAGCTTTAAAAGGGGCCATCTTCAAACTGGATTGATAACTGTTGTTGTAAGAGAACTCTGCATATGGCAAATTCTCGTCCCAACTAGATCCGTAATCTAGCGCACAAGCTCTCAGCATATCCTCCAAAATCTGATTGACTCTCTCGGTCTGTCCATCTGTCTGCGGGTGGAAAGCTGTACTAAACTCCAGTCTGGTACCCAAAGTTTCATGCAACTGATTCCAGAACTTTGAGGTAAATTGGGTTCCTAGAGGATACTATGCTCCTTGGAACTCCATGCAGACATACGATTCCGGTCATGTATATCTTTGCCAACTTTGCACTAGTATAGGTGGTCTTCACTAGAATGAAATGAGCTACCTTTGTCAAACGATCGACTACAACCCATATCGAGTCATAGCCTGAACGAGTTCTGGGCAATCCTGTAATAAAATCCATGCCTAACTTATCCCACTTCCATTCGGGTATCGACAATGGCTGTAGCAATCCTGCTGGCTTCCGATGCTCTGCCTTTACTCTCTGACATACATCACAAACTGCTACATACTCCGCAATATCCTTCTTCACTCCGGTCCACCAGAAGGTGTCCTTCAAATCGAAATACATTTTGGTATTTCCTGGGTGAATCGAATATGGTGAATCATGGGCCTCTTGCAGAATTAACTTCCTGATCTCGGAATCATTTGGCACATAAACATGGTCTTCAAACCATAAGGTATCGTGCTCATCATCACAAAACCCCTTAGCTTTTCCTTTGCTCATTTTCTCTTTTATAGAGGCAATCTCCTTGTCGGCCTTTTGAGCTTCTATGATCTTATCCATCAAAGTAGACTGAATCTCCAATGCTGCTACATAGCCTCTTGGAACTATTTCCAAACATAGCTCTCGAAGATTTTCGGCTAACTCCCTTGGTAAATCTCCCGTCATAAGTGTGTTGACGTGGCTTTTACGGCTCAACGCGTCAGCTACTACATTAGCCTTTCCGGGGTGATAGTGCAATTTCATATCATAATCCTTGATGAGCTCCAACCATCTCCTTTGCCTGAGATTCAACTCCTTCTGCGTGAAAATATACTTCAAACTCTTGTGATTCATGTACATCTCACAATGGTTTCCAATGAGAAAATGTCTCCATGTTTTCAATGCATGCACTACGGCTGCTAACTCCAAATCATGCGTAGCATAATTTAACTCATGAGGCTTAAGCTGTCGTGAGGCATAGGAAACAACTCTTTCTTCCTGCATAAGCACTGCTCCAAGTCCTCGACGTGAAGCATCACAATACACCTCATAATCCTTGGTCTGATCTGGCAAAATCAACACAGGTGATGTAACCAAACATTTCTTCAACTCCTGGAAAATGGCCTCACATTCCTCAGTCCATATGAACTTGGTATCCTTTTTCAACAACTCCATCATAGGCTTCACAATCTTTGAGAAATTTTCAATGAATCTCCGGTAGTATCCTGCGAGTCCAAGAAAACTCCGAATCTCTCCAACTGTTGTTGGGGCTTCCCAATTTTTCACGGTATCAACCTTAGTGGGATCTACTACTATACCTTCTCCGGATAGAACGTGTCCGAGAAATCCAACTTCTTTCAACCAAAACTCACATTTGCTAAACTTGGCATATAACTGATGTTCTCTGAGCTTACCAAGTACCAAACGCAAATGCTCCTTATGCTCCTCTTCATTCTTCGAGTAAACAAGGATATCGTCAATGAACACTATGACGAACTTATCCAGAAACTCCATAAACACATTGTTCATCATGTTCATAAAATATGCAGGTGCGTTAGTCAGACCAAATGACATAACGGTATACTCGTACATCCCATACCTGGTGGTAAAAGCCGTCTTAGGTATATCCTGTTCTCGAATCTTCAACTGGTGGTATCCTGATCATAGATAGATCTTGGAAAATACCTTAGCTCCTTGCAATCGATCAAACAGATCATTGATCATCGGTAGTGGGTATTTGTTCTTGATGGTTACTTCATTTAATCCTCGATAATCAACAACCATCCTTAACGATCTATCCTTCTTCTCCACTAGAAGTACCGGCGATCCCCAAGGCGAAGAACTTGGGCGAATATAACCTTTATCCAGTAACTCCTTAATCTGCTTCTTAATCTCCACCAAATCCTTTGTGGGCATCCTATATGGTCTCTTTGATATTGGCCCTGTGCCTGGCAAAAGCTCAATCAAAAACTCAATATCTCTATCCCGTGGCATGCCTGGCAACTCTTCTGGAAATACATCAGGGAAATCCTTCACTACTGGTATTTCCTCCTGCACAACTCCTGTTAGACAATTTACTTGAGTCCTCTTCGGCACATGCCGGGATACATACTTGATCCTTCTCCCTTCCGGGGTGGTAAGAAAGATCGACTTACTGGCGCAATCGATGTTTCCTCCATACATCGACAGCCAATCCATCCCCAGAATTACATCCAATCCTTGTGATTCCAAAACGATTAAATCCGAGGGAAACACATGCCTACCTATACTCAATGGCACTTGAAAACATCCTTGGCTAGCCATATACTCCGCTCCTGGTGAGCTTACTAACATAGGTGTTCTAAGAACTTTGGTGGGCAGATTATACTTATCCACAAATCCCCTTGATATGTATGAATGCGATGCACCAGTATCGAAAATAACGAGTGCAGTAAATGACTTAACCAAAAACTTACCGATTACTGCATCCGGCTGCTCTTCAACCTCCTCCACGTTAACGTGGTTCACCTGTCCCATGTTGAAAGGGTTTGGCTTTTTCCCAGAGCTTCCATTCCCATTTCCATTCTGGGATTTAGGACATTCATTGGCATAATGTCCGGTCTTCTGGCACTTAAAACAAGTGACTTGGCTCAGGTCTGTCTTGGCTGGGGTCGATGGGTTGGTGCGGTTCTGGCCGTTGCTTCCTCCATTCCCATTACCATTCTTGGTCCCATTGTGATTGTGCGAGCTACCTCCTCTATGGGTATGCTGAAAATGTCCTCCTGGTCTAGGGGTAAAACGTGACTTCTGCTAAGCTCCTGAATTGTACTTCCCTTGTCCATACTTCCTCTTGCGATTCTCAATCTGCTGCTGCTTCCCTTCAATCATGAGAGCACGATCTACCAACTCCTGGTAGTTGTTAAAGGTTGCTACCATCAACTGCTTGCTCAACTCATCATTCAGTCCTTCCAGAAACTTCTCCTGCTTAGCTGCATCCGTAGCAACGTCATTTGGGGCATAACGTGCTAGCTTACTAAAGTCCTCCACATACTGGCCAACTGTCCGTCGTCCTTGGCGCAAGTTGCGAAACTCTCGCTTCTTCATGGCCATAGCTCCTGCTGAAACATGGGCAGTACGAAAAGCCAGCTGAAACTGGTCCCACGTGATAGTGTCGACAGGGAAAGTGGCTGTGAAATTCTCCCACCATGATGCTGCGGGTCCTTCAAGCTGATGTGCGGCAAACTTCACCTTTTCCGCATCTGTGCATCCTGCTGTGGTCAACTCCCAAGCTGTCTTACGGAGCCAATCGTCTGGTACTATCGGCTCGGTGCAACTGGAAAACACCGGCGGATTCAGCCTAAGAAAACGGGCTAAATGATTAACAGGTGGTGGTGGTGGTGGGTTGTTGTTGTTGTTCCCCTGATTCTGGTTCTGGACTAGCAACTACGTCATTGTGTTCTGTTGCTGGATCAACTGAGTGAGCTACGGTGGGAAGGTAAATCCGGGGTCTCGTCTCGGAGGCATATGAGGGTTTAGAAAAGATGAGATTTAAGAATAGAGGGGGTCTAAAGAGAAAACACTACCCATATGCACATGAGACAAAAGTAAACAATTCACTTCATTCAATCAATCAAACAAGGGCATATAATCGATCTAACTATCGCAAAAGTGCTCGGACTACTATATTTACATGGTGGAATACTACTACTGATTTGGTGGTCTACTAGAAATATTCTTCGGTTGCAGACTCCATGATATCTGCTGGGATTCAGGACTTTCATTGGCATAATGTTCGGTCTTCTGGCACTTAAAACAAGTGACTTGGCTCAGGTCTCTCTTGGCTGGGGTCGATGGGTTGGTGCGGTTCTGGCCGTTCCTTCCTCCATTCCCATTACCATTCTTGGTGCCATTGTGATTGTGCGAGCTACCTCCTCTATGGGTATGCTAAAAATGTCCTCCCGGTCTAGGGGTAAATTGTGACTTCTGCTGAGCTCCTGAATTGTACTTCCCTTGTCCATACTTCCTCTTGCGATTCTCAATCTGCTGCTGCTTCCCTTCAATCATGAGAGCACGATCTACCAACTCCTGGTAGTTGTTGAAGGTTGCTACCATCAACTGCTTGCTCAACTCATCATTCAGTCCTTCCAGAAACTTCTCCTGCATAGCTGCATCCGTAGCAACGTCATCTGGGCATAACGTGCTAGCTTACTAAAGTCGTCCACATACTGGCCAACTGTCCGTCCTCCTTGGCGCAAGTTGCGAAACTCTCGCTTCTTCATGGCCATAGCTCCTGCCGAAACATGGATAGTACGAAAAGCCTGCTGAAACTGGTCCCACGTGACAGCGTCGACAGGGAAAGTGGCTGTGAAATTCCCCACCATGATGCTACGGGTCCTTCAAGCTGATGTGCGGCAAACTTCACCTTTTCCGCATCTGTGCATCCTGCTGTGGTCAACTCCCTAGCTGTCTTACGGAGCTAATCGTCTGCTACTATCGGCTCGGTGCTACTGGAAAACACCGGCGGATTCAGCCTAAGAAAATGGGCTAAATGATCAATAGGTGGTGGTGGTGATTTGTTGTTGTTGTTCCCTTGATTCTGGTTCTGGACTAGCAACTGCATCAATGTGTTCTGCTGCTGGATCAACTGAGTGAGCTCCGGTGGGAAGGTAAATCTGGGGTCACGTCTCGGAGGCATCTGAGGGTTTAGAAAAGATGAGATTTAAGAATAGAGGGGGTTTAAAGAGAAAACAGTACCCATATGCACATGAGACAAAAGCAAACAATTCACTTCATTCAATCAATCAAACAAGGGCATACAATCGATCTGACTATTGCAAAAGTGCTCGGACTACTATATTTAATTGGTGGAATACTACTACTGATTTGGTGGTCTAATAGAAATATTCTTTGGTTGCAGGCTCCATGATATCTGCTCCAGCTTCATCAACATAGTCATCATCGCTATCATCTGGATCCGAGTCGGTGTTGTCGATGATGATGTAGTCTTCCGGGCGAATCTCCTTGGGTTACTCGTCTTCTTCTACCGGTGTAGGGCCTCCCATGAATATTCCAATCTTCTTGATTAGATCGTCATTTTTCTCCACTAGTACTTCAATTTCCTCTTCATAATCTTCACGTGTAGCCTTGAGTTCTTCCTCCAGTTCCTTGATTCTTGTCTTTTCCTACTTCAGGTCTATCATATCGGCGCACATCTGGTTCTCCTGACGTCGAATGTGCTGGTTTAACTCCTGGATAAAAGCTGCAATTGATCTATCCTTCCTGGTGCTGATCATCTCCCAGTGCTCATCTCGGCACCCACAAATCTGGTAGATCGTATCCTTGAGATCATTGCGGTAGACTTCTCCAATGCGTCCCATGGCGATGTGAGCTGCCATGCTCTTTCCTAGATCCCAAGTTGGTGCATCAAAAGAAAACTCTATGGGCTCAGTGACTGGCATGAACGTCCTTCCTGGAACTTGAACTTGAATCATCCAGCGCTCTTCTTCAGGTAAAGTGGCGTTGTAGGTTCCAGTGAAGCTTGGTACTCCTATGTTCAGGTATCTAGTGACTTCCTTCAAGTGACGTCCAAAGGGTGTATCTTCATCCGGTTGCGTGAACTTGTTCCTTGCAGCCGCCATCCTAAAAGAGTAGAAAAGATGAGAAGTCAGAAAGAGAAGAGAGTGAGTAGTGATCTAGGTCTTTTAGCTTAGTGGTCGTGTCCTACAGTCAGCGTGTGCTTTGATACCATCTTGTAGCGACCAGACCTCAAACGGTCCAATCTCTGTGCTTAGGTGTCATCCCTGGATCAGTAACGCTGACACCACACAATACTTGAAGGATTTATAACAGAGTATAAATCACACACTTATTACATCGAGTGTCTCAAAAGAGAACTTATTACAATAAATATGGCTTAAGGCATCTAATAACAATAACAGCGGAAGGCTTGGAAGATAAGTGAGTCCATCAACTCCAATGGCATCACTGAGTATAGAACCACGACCTAAAAGCACCTTAATCATCATCTGAAAAGTCTGCAACATTAACGTTGCAGCCCGAAACGGTTCAACACATGGAATATGCTGGCAAAGTAATACATAGAGAGTGATGGAATGAAATAGGCTATTCTATATGCATATTTGGCTGGTGGAAAGCTCTATGGTTACAGTTTTGCGTAAAGCCAATTTTACCCTACTGCAAAGGAATAAATTTTATTTAACTATCATGGTAGTTGTTAAACATTGAGAATGGTTGACAGCATTCTCAATCCCAATTAAGCATCATCATTAAACAAAACCCAACAAAATTAATTTTAGAGTAACATGATGAGATTCACATGATAATCCAAGCACTAGATACTCGATGTCCATAACCGGGGACACGGCTAACCATGATTAGTTTATGCACTCTGCAGAGGTTTGCGCACTTTTCCCCACAAGACTCGATCGCCTCCGTTTGATTTCTCGCACTACATGGTGTTTGAGAAACGGATGACCGAGACATAGTCTTTCAGAAGCGCTAGCACCTTACAATCGGGTAGACCGTTACACCTACTTTCCCCTACATCTGCTAGTCTACAACGATAAGTTGGGTAACGCCAGGGTTTTCCCAGTCACGACGTTGTAAAACGACGGCCAGTGAATTGTAATACGACTCACTATAGGGCGAATTCGAGCTCAATACCCAGGGATCCCTTTGAGCCTGGGTGGCGGTCCATAAAAAAATAGGCAATCGCTGGAATACCCAGGTGCCTCAGTCCACCCATATGTGTATTTAAGTTGCCACCTTAGATAAACCATTAATTTAACAATCTCACATCTGTCATGGATACACTCACCCAATCCACGTCTACTAGCATAGCATGGCATAACAAGCAAACGTAGAAGTAACTCCCAAATGTTTGATAATAACAGGAAATAGGTACTACCTCAACTACTTCCCAATCCCACAATTTACTTAGATCCTAATCATGCAATGTGTGAGGATTGATCTAATGCAATAAAAATTGGGTAATTGGAAGTATGATCAAAGTGTTACTTGCCTTGCTGATGATCCGCAAAACCTAGCGATTCGAAGTAGCAAGCGGCGCACTCCGGGTACTTTATCGCAAACAAAGAAGCATACAATAAGTAGTCAACCATTGCATAGGTAAAACTCGAATAAGAGATCTAACCAGAAAGTTCAACTTAAGAACTCCGGTTGGCAAAAAGAATCAAATCGAACGAAGCAACAAAAGACAAACGGCAAAAGAAACAGGCTTCATTTACTATTCTGGATCTAGGGCAATTTTTACAGTGGCAAAAACTTGTTTGAGTTGGTTAAACAGAAAGAGGGTTTCGAGACGAAACTCCAGGCGCTTGAATCGCCTGATTCCGATAAACGAGCAAAAAGTTAGACTAAAACGAAAATCGGATCAGGAATCGCGATCAGATAAATCGCGGATTTAATCCGAGAAAAAGAAAAACAATGAATGTTCGTTAAAATGAACGAACGGACGAACGCTCGCTAATTAAATAAACCAAAAAACCGATCTATTTAAAAAAACCGAAACTAAAAAAACAAACAAAGCCGATGGAAAACCGATCGGTTTTCTAAAAAAACCGGGGGCGAAAAACTACCTCCGGCGGCGGCGGATCCGGCGGTCCGGCGAGGCGGCGAAGCACGGGCGGCGGCGGCGGCATGGGTGGTGGCGGCGGCGGCCTAGGGTTTCGGGGGCGGGGCGCGGCTGGGCTGTCCTCGGGCCTCGGCGGCGCTATTTGAACGCCCAGCCAGGCGGAGTCCTGGCCGGTTAGGGCCCAAGGTCGGTTCAGACTTTTTTTATAAGTACGCTCAGAAAAAAAACAAAAGGAATACTAAACGGACTGCAAAAATCCCGAAATAAATTTTCCCCGGCTTCTAAAATCAAGCCGCCCAGGATGAACATTTATTTGGGGCCTAAATATAATTTTGAAAAATTCGCATTTTTCCCTAATTCAAATAAAATAGCAAATAAAACCAAAATAAAATCTTATTTGATTTTTTATTAAATCCTCAATGTTTCTTTATTTTGGGAAAGTCATTTTATTCCCTCTCTCATATTTTTGTAATAGAAATAATTGAAGATAAAATAAATAAAATCAAATGATCCTATTTTCAAAACTTGGGAAAACTCAAATATGAAAATAACGAAATCCCCAACTCTCTCCAAGGGTCCTTGAGTTGCGTAGGATTTTCTGGGATCAACCAAAATGCAATAAAATATGATATGCAAAGATGATCTAGTGTATAACATTCCAAATTGAAAATTTGGGATGTTACATCCGTAGTATACTCCCTCTGTTTTTATTTACTCCTCATAAAACGGAGGGAGTGGTGGTATAATAAATGACGCGGGCGGGGGAGGGACGTCGGTTTGCTCTCAACTGCGGTCCCACAAGCGAGCGAAAACGCAAGACGAAGCGTGTTCCATTCGGTGAGCGACGTGGAGGGTCCAGCGTGCCGGACTGCAACGCGAACGTGACAAGAGCGATGTACAGTCAAAACCGATTGACCGGTCGTCACCGGAACCACTATTCACACCAGAACCTTCGCTACTCGGCCTACGCCAGCCACTGCCCTAAAACCACACCAAATCTCCAGCCCATTCCCCCACCTTTTGATCCCCTAGCCCGCATCATGCATCCCCTAGTTCGCCGGAAAGACATGGTGCGCCGCAAGATCACTTACTACAAGATGCTAACACCGGAGCGCCGCACAGAAATCGCGGCGGCGGTCGGCGCCACAGACCTCCGTTCCCAAGCTCGCTTTGCGGCGGGCCAATCCCCGAGTTCTCTGGAGCCAAGCTACGAGGAGGAGGAAGCCGATCCAATGTTCATGGCGGAGGTCGCGGCGCAAAAGGCCCCCGATGGGTATGAGACGATGGACGTCGACTTCGTGCCGGTGTCCGAGTCCCCCATGGTGTAGGCGGACTAGCGGTTCAACATGGCAATACTAAAGGAGGACCGGGAGGCAGAGGCTCAACTCGACGCGGAGCGCGCGCATGCCGCTGCCATTGAGGCTCTCCTGCAGGCGGAACCGGATGTCGTGGATGTGAACCGGGCGGCGGAGGCTCAACTTGAGGCGGAGCGTGCAGATGCCGCTGCCATCGAGGCCCTCCTGCAGGCGGAACCGGACGTCCTGGACTTGAACTGGGCGGCAGAGGCTCGACTCGACGCAGAGCGCGCGGATGCTGCTCTCATCGATGCCCTCCTGCAGGCGGAACCGGACATCCTGGACTTGAACCGGGCGGCGGAGGCTCAACTTGAAGCGGAGCGCGCGGATGCCGCTGCCATCGAGGCCCTCCTGTAGGCGGAACCGGACGTCCTCGACTTGAACCGGGCTGTTCTCTCGTCCATGCAGAGCACCCGCACGCTCCGCTTGAACGAGTAGCTGGAGGCCGAGGAGAACCACGGTGCGGAGACACACGTCGGCAGTGACGGCTGGTTCGTGCCGGCAGCCAAAGATGACGAGGTCGTCTCTTTCCGCGAGCAGTGATAGTTTTTCTTTATGTTGTTGTTTTTATGGATCTTTTGCTGTGTAAAAACATATATTTGTTATGCAAGTCGCCTGACTTGGGTCAGTCTACCATGTCAGGCGCTTGGATAAATATCCTACGTCTCCTAACCCTTCTTTCCTTCTTCCTCATCTCTTCTTCTTCCCCAACAGAGCACCGCATGGGCTGTACGGATACTCCCCAACATGCGGTTGCATAAACAAACTCTATGAACGAAAATTATGTGTCAGCGATAGGTTGGCTGAGTTTGGTGTGTTCCCATGCGACAACACGTGTCAGTAAGGGTGTGTTCCCTTGGTTGGGTTTGCGGCGTGCAGGAGCGACCGTGTGAGGGTGCGGTGCGACCGCGGCGTGCAAGAGCGACCGTGTGAGGGTGCGGTGCGACCGTGATAGCCATGCGCAAGTGTACCTCCTTCTCATTTTGAAAATTTTACGCAAGTTTGGAAAAAATGTGTGGCGAAGTTTGGCAATGCAAGGCCTAGACCCAAACAGGATAAGTACGTATGTACTAGGAGTACTAGTGTTAAAAAAGAAAGGCTGGGTTTTCCTTCGCGGGATTTAATCGATACAAATCCTCGTTTCACGTGTCAATTAATGCGTATTTTTTCTCCAAATACCAAAGAGCTAAGCATCTCACTCCTCATCGCTTGATTAATGCAGCGCCATGCAAACCAACCTTCTCACTTCCGCATGCATGCAGGGGATATTATTGTCCTTGGTTGCTAACCCCATCAATTTTGCCTCGATTAGTTTTAGTGGCCCTTTGCAAATTGTAATTTTGATATATTGGCCTTGTGTACAAAAAAATGGAGGTAGTAACTATATTTGACTTCCTTCCCCATTGCGGTGACGTCGATGCTTTTTTTGGTGGTTTGGCGAAGTGCGTTCGACGGAGAACACCATTGAGGGAGACCACGGTAAGTCGTTCGCAAGTGCCGCCTGCAAGCCGAGACAATCGCCTTATTTGCATCCAGGAAGTCCTTTACTAGTACTACTATAACTAATGCAGTGAGATGGCTTCTCGAAGAAGACGATGGAGAAGCGGAGTTAGCGAAGAGTGAAATGATGGTTGCTTCGTCCGTGCTTTTGTGATTTGACGCCTCACTGCTTTGTGATTTGTGATAGAAGGGACAGGGGAGTAGACTCTGTGCTCTATACTGTACTACATGTGTCCAAGCATGGGAGAAAGAGGAGAGACGTTGCATTTTTCTATTCCTTCAATCAATCAATCAGGGAGCTTCGGTTCCATCTTTTTGACTTTGGAAACACCGTCCACAATGGTTCCCACGATGCCAAAAGCTATTTTCACATTTGGCTACACATTGTGGATGCCCTTAACCGTACCACTTGGTTTTGCTCCTGTGTGCTATCTATACAAATCTCAATTATATTGATCTAAAAAATTATAGAATCAAGATTAGTAAAAAGGAGGTGATTTTGCCGCGCGGATGGCGGGGGAGGTTTCTTATTTTCGGAGGATGTTGTCCTGGCAGTTTGCTAACATGCGGTCCCATGTGTCAGTGCTTTACTAAGCCGATCCACGTCCCACATGAGGCAGAACAACGGCAGAAGCAACATGTGGTTAAGTTGAAGACGATGAGGGAGAAGCGGATTCAGCAACGAGTGAAATGATGGTTGCTTCGTCCCTCCAACTTAACTGCGGGAAAGGTGCAGCTTTGTGATTTGACGCCTCATTGCTCATTACTACGCCGGCGCCATGACTGGGGTGCTTCACCCGGCTGCTCTGCACTACATTCCGGTATGGCACGTGGACCCGGTATCTTGATGTCCCACATGTCGGCAAAAGGTACTAGAAGATTTATGGAAGCGAGCGCTCCACTCTTACGACGGAGGAGTAGACGACATGACGGCCCAGTGAACTGTCACCTGTACTGTATAGTACTATAGTTTTGCTGTTTCACACGATCCATTGATACAAACCCGATTAAACAGGAAAGGGCGGGATTTTTCCTGCGCGGTAGATGATACTGGCCATACATTTCAAAGGTAATTTTAATGTATGCAAACTGAATAATTATAAGTAACAATATGATATCTAGTAAAACTAAAAACACATATGACTTATTGTGTTAGAGTGTAGTAGTAGTGCTGTATTGCATAGTTGTTAGATGTAACATGCGAGAACGTGTAGAGATGTAGTTTTGGAGAGCCTACAGAGAGAAAAGCGTAATACGGCACCGAACTTCAGAATAAGCTGATTACGATCACTATATACGTTGTGCGGTGATTATATGGTCACTTGCTCACAGCTCAGCATCGGATTGCACTCTGTTGACCGGCCAAATAGTCTGCATGGCGCCATGTTGACTAGTTAAATTGACCACGTTCGTTGTGGGTCCCACCTGTCAGTTCGTATAGGCCAAAGGTCAGATAAACACAAATTTACGCAGGCGCGACAAGGCTCCAACCCGTGCGCGGGAATCACCTGGTTGTGTATGTGTCTGTCAGGGCCTGATGTGTGCACATGCACGTGTAGGTTGAGCACTTGAGCATGAGAGTGTGTGTTGGTCGTGTGGTGTACTGGTGTGTGCATGCATGCGTGCGTGTGTACGTGTGAGTGTTGCGTGCGTGCGTGGGTGCATGTGTTTGTGTGAGTGCTGCATGGATGCAGTTCATGTGCATGCGTGCGTTTGTGTATAATCACCACACCAGCTCATGTGTGTTAAAACATACGACTCAACATACCAATACAAGGCCACCTTGTCTGCTGTGCCCGGGGTCATGACTTTGAACCACCGTCCAAATATTTTTTTTGTCGTTTGTTTTCATTCTTACTAGCAATATGCCCGTGCGTTACATGTAACATCAAGATGCATTTGTATTACTTGTTTATCTTGTGAGAGAAAAGGATGAACGAGGGAAGGCCTTATTTGCAAATCTGGAGAGGTGTGTGGGTACCTTTTTGCAAAGTTGCCATAGTTTCTTTCCTATCCGTCAGATATAAATCGGACGACCTATATTGCAGGATGGCAGGCACACCATCATCACCAACTCTGTTTTTTATAAGAGTGTATTTTATGTATTTTATAAAAGTGTAGATGTAGAGTAGATACAAGTCGACAGGTGGGCACGATGGTAGTGAGATAATGTGATGCAACACTAGAGGTGCCACATGGAGCGTTTAACTGGTCAACTAGTCATGTCATGAGCAAATACAGAGTTGTACGGTGAGCCCGTGACTGCATAATAACCACTAAACATAAATGGTGACCGTAATGAGTGGATTCTGAAGTCCAATATACGTATCATGCTTTCGCTTCAAATACAATGATCGTCATTGCATATATCGCGAGAGAAAGATGAAACATGCGTGAATTTTCTGGGGGCTTACTTTTAGAGGACCTGGAGATAGTTTTGTGTGCATACGTGAAAGGGGCGTACAGGGGGGGGGTATGCGATGGAGAGAGAGATGCTCTTCGTTTCTCTTTATTATGACTAACTTAGTATATAGTGTAAAAATATACAAATTCACAGTGCGGAATAAATATCATTGTGGGCACCATGCAAAGCAAATTAGCGTTCGTACTCCTCCATATAACTTTGTAATGTTGTATATATGTAGAAACTCTAAAACAATTTTTTGGCCACACTTTATTCAAAAGGAATGTTGTATGTGAAATAAACATGAAGAGAGGGCTTTTTAGATCAATGGGGTACGTGATGTAACATGTGTGAATGTGTAGTTGATGCATTTGGCGGGGCCTAGAGAGGTATGTGTGTGTATTACGTATTCGAGAGAGGCATGGATAGAGGGGCCGACGGGGGGGGGGGCGTGGGAGAGATAGCACGAGAAATGAGAGTGGTCTAGAGAGAGAGAGAGAGACGAATATGACGTCATGACAAGAGATTCCATTCCCTTGAGTGTGTATATGCTAGGGGGGAGGAAATAGAGGCACCAGGAGAAATTTTCTGTGTGTGTGGTGTTTGTGTTGGCATGTGTGGGTGTGATAACATAATGAGACGTGGGGGCAGAGGGTGTGTCACCGCGTGAGGTCCGGTGGGTCGAGGTGAGGCCCTTCGTTCTGTTCCGTCCTGCGCCACATTGGTCGGCCCGTGATGCATTTAGGAAGACCCATGGATGACTAGTCGTACAAGACAAAGATAGCAGAATTGTGAAGGACTCTGTGTCCACTGACAAAGCCGGCTAGGATTTGTAACCCTAGGTTCTCGGACTAAGGTAACCCCTTTATCTCTGATATTACTATTCATCCAACCTAACTTTAAGGAGCATCCTACAGAATGCTCTGCTAGAATCATACTCGTCGATTAGGAAGAGAGGTGTGAGACAATCCGTGAGAGATAGGCGTAAAGATAATGTGCGTACATGAGACACGTAGGCAGGTCCATGTATACAGAAAGGGTCGATGAGGATTGTGCGTGTGTATATTTGCGAGAGGAAGAGTGCTTGTGATAAAGGTTAGTGAAAATAGTTGTAAATGGTTATGAGAGGGAGGGAGGGTTATATCTAGAGCATGTGTGCAAGAAAGACACCTCGGGAGAGAGTGTGTGAGCATGTGTGAGAGACCACCAATGGAGAGTGAAACTACACGTAAAAGACTGCTCTACACATTGATTAAAGATATAAATTGTATCCATATATTAGGATGGGATCATGATATTTGCAATTCGCGTAAGGAGCGGTCATTGATCCATCAGACATCTAGATTCTATCGAGTTTGAGCATGTCTATGTTATTATTCGACACAATTGATCCACGTAGTTAGTATTTTGAACTCCAGACAATGCATCGCTTTAGCAATCGAATATAAACGTGAGTATAGTTCATGTTGTGTGTGTAAAGCACTTTATACATACGAAAGTTACACAATGGACATTATAAATAGCTACTACCTATGAACTAGCATACATTTGAATTCAACTTAAGGTGGTTTAAAAAAATCGAATTCAACATGAAGTCCATTCAATTATTTGAATTTGATATCATGGCATTTGTAAACCATACCTAAATTATGGGGGCACCAATCTTTGCTCTGATTTTGTACATAATAGCATATGTAGTCGTGTACAAAATAGATTCAAATTTAGCTCCTCCATTCCAAAATAATCGTAGTTATAGGATTTTCAAGTGTAAAAATTTCAAAAAGAAGCGGATAATTTAATGAGGTTTTCAAACATACAAGGTCAAATATTGAAGGAAATATGCCCTAGAGGCAATAATAAAGTTATTATTTATTTCCTTATAATCATGATAAATGTTTATTATTCATGCTAGAATTGTATTAACCAGAAACATAATACATGTGTGAATACATAGACAAACAAAGTGTCACTAGTATGCCTCTACTTGACTAGCTCGTTAATCAAAGATGGTTATGTTTCCTAACCATGAACAATGAGTTGTTATTTGATTAACGAGGTCACATCATTAGTTGAATGATCTGATTGACATGACCCATTCCATTAGCTTAGCACCCGATCATTTAGTATGTTGCTATTGCTTTCTTCATGACTTATACATGTTCCTATAACTATGAGATTATGCAACTCCCGTTTACCGGAGGAACACGTTGGGTACTACCAAACGTCACAACGTAACTGGGTGATTATAAAGGAGTACTACAGGTGTCTCCAATGGTACATGTTGAGTTGGCGTATTTCGAGATTAGGTTTTGTCACTCCGATTGTCGGAGAGGTATCTCTGGGCCCTCTCGGTAATGCACATCACATAAGCCTTGCAAGCATTACAACTAATATGGTAGTTGTGAGATGATGTATTACGGAACGAGTAAAGAGACTTGCCGGTAACGAGATTGAACTAGGTATTGGATACCGACGATCGAATCTCGGGGCAAGTAACATACCGATGACAAAGGGAACAACGTATGTTGTTATGCGGTCTGACCGATAAAGATCTTCGTAGAATATGTAGGAGCCAATATGGGCATCCAGGTCCCGCTATTGGTTATTGACCGGAGACGTGTCTCGGTCATGTCTACATTGTTCTCGAACCGTAGGGTCCGCACGCTTAACGTTACGATGACAGTTATTATGAGTTTATGCATTTTTGATGTACCGAAGGTTGTTCGGAGTACCCGGATGTGATCACGGACATGACGAGGAGTCTCGAAATGGTCGAGACATAAAGATTGATATATTGGAAGCCTATGTTTGGACATCGGAAGTGTTCCGGGTGAAATCAGGATTTTACCGGATTACCGGGAGGTTACCGGAACCCCCCGGGAGTCATATGGGCCTTATTGGGCTTTAGTGGAAAGGTGAAAGGGGCTGCCCATAGTGGGCTGCGCGCCTCCCCCGCTCCCCTAGTCCTATTAGGACTAGGAGAGGTGGCCGACCACCTCTCTCTCTCTTTCCCCCTTGGGAGTCCTATTTGGAATAGGATTGGGGGGGGGGGGAGTCCTACTCCCGGTAGGAGTAGGACTCCTCCTGCGCGTCCATAGGGCTGGCCGCACCCCTCCCCCTTGGCTCCTTTATATACGGAGGCAGGGGCACCTCTAGACACACAAGTTGATCATTGAGATCGTTCCTTAGCCGTGTGCGGTGCCCCCTGCCACCATATTCCACTTCGATCATATCGTTGTAGTGCTTAGGCGAAGCCCTGCGTCGGTAGAACATCAAGATCGTCACCACGCCGTCGTGCTGACGGAACTCTTCCCCGACGCTTTGCTGGATCGGAGCCCGGGGATCGTCATCGAGCTGTACGTGTGCTAAGAACTCGGAGGTGCCGGAGTAACGGTGCTTGGATCGGTCGGATCGGGAAGAATACGTACGACTACTTCCTCTACGTTGTTTCAACGCTTCTGTTGCGATCTACAAGGGTACATAGATCATACTCTCCCCTCGTTGCTATGCATCACCATGATCTTGCGTGTGCGTAGGAAATAGGAATTTTTTTGAAATTACTACGTTCCCCAACAGTGGCATCTGAGCCTAGGTTTTATGGTTTGATGTTATATGCACGAGTAGAACACAAGTGAGTTGTGGACGATACAAGTCATACTGCCTACCAGCATGTCATACTTTGGTTCGGCGGTATTGTTGGACAAGACGACCCGGACCAACCTTACGCGTACGCTTACGCGAGACCGGTTCCCCCGACGTGCTTTGCACACAGGTGGCTTGCGGGCGACTGTCTCTCCAACTTTAGTTGAACCAAGTGTGGCTACGTCCGGTCCTTGCGAAGGTTAAAACGGAGTCTATTTGACAAACTATCATTGTGGTTTTGATGCGTAGGTGAGATTGGTTCTTGCTTAAGCCCGTAGCAGCCATGTAAAACATGCAACAACAAAGTAGAGGACGTCTAACTTGTTTTTGCAGGGCATGTTGTGATGTGATATGGTCAAGGCATGATGCTGAATTTTATTGTATGAGATGATCATGTTTTGTAACCGAGTTATCGGCAACTGGCAGGAGCCATATGGTTGTCGCTTTATTGTATGCAATGCAATCACGATGTAATGCTTTACTTTATTACTAAATGGTAGTGATAGTCGTGGAAGCATAAGATTGGCGAGACGACAACGATTCTACTATGGAGATCAAGGTGTCGCGCCGGTGACGATGGTGATCATAACGGCGCTTCGGAGATGGAGATCACAAGCACAAGATGATGATGGCCATATCATATCACTTATATTGATTGCATGTGATGTTTATCTTTTTATGCATCTTATCTTGCTTTGATTGACGGTAGCATTATAAGATGATCTCTCACTAAATTATCAAGAAGTGTTCTCCCTGAGTATGCACCGTTGCCAAAGTTCGTCGTGCCCAGACACCACGTGATGATCGGGTGTGATAAGCTCTACGTCCATCTACAACGGGTGCAAGCCAGTTTTGCACACGTAGAATACTCAGGTTAAACTTGATGAGCCTAGCATATGCAGATATGGCCTCGGAACACGGAGACCGAAAGGTCGAGCGTGAATCATATAGTAGATATGATCAACATAACGATGTTCACCATTGAAAACTACTCCATCTCACGTGATGATCGGTTATGGTTTAGTTGATTTGGATCACGTAATCACTTAGAAGATTAGAGGGATGTCTATCTAAGTGGGAGTTCTTAAGTAATTTGATTAATTGAACTTAAACTTATCATGAACTTAGTACCTGATAGTATCTTGCTTGTTTATGTTGATTGTAGATAGATGGCTCGTGCTGTTGTTCCGTTGAATTTTAATGCGTTCCTTGAGAAAGCAAAGTTGAAAGATGATGGTAGCAATTACACGGACTGGGTCCGTAACTTGAGGATTATCCTCATTGCTGCACAGAAGAATTACGTCCTGGAAGCACCGCTGGGTGCCAGGCCTGCTGCTGGAGCAACACCAGATGTTATGAACGTCTGGCAGAGCAAAGCTGATGACTACTCGATAGTTCAGTGTGCCATGCTTTACGGCTTAGAATCGGGACTTCAACGACGTTTTGAATGTCATGGAGCATATGAGATGTTTCAGGAGTTGAAGTTAATATTTCAAGCAAATGCCCGGATTGAGAGATATGAAGTCTCCAATAAGTTCTATAGCTGCAAGATGGAAGAGAACAGTTCTGTCAGTGAGCATATACTCAAAATGTCTGGGTATAATAATCACTTGATTCAATTGGGAGTTAATCTTCCAGATGATTGCGTCATTGACAGAATTCTCCAATCACTGCCACCAAGCTACAAGAGCTTCATGATGAACTATAATATGCAGGGATGAACAAGACTATTCCCGAGCTCTTCGCAATGCTGAAAGCTGCGGAGGTAGAAATCAAAAAGGAGCATCAAGTGTTGATGGTTAACAAAACCACTAGTTTCAAGAAAAAGGGCAAAGGGAAGAAGAAGGGGAACTTCAAGAAGAACGGCAAGCAAGTTGCTGCTCAGGAGAAGAAACCCAAGTCTGGACCTAAGCCTGAAACTGAGTGCTTCTACTGCAAGCAGACTGGTCACTGGAAGCGGAACTGCCCCAAGTATTTGGCGGATAAGAAGGATGGCAAGGTGAACAAAGGTATATGTGATATACATGTTATTGATGTGTACCTTACTAGAGCTCGCAGTAGCACCTGGGTATTTGATACTGGTTCTGTTGCTAATATTTGCAACTCGAAACAGGGACTATGGAATAAGCGGGCACTGGCAAAGGACGAGGTGACGATGCGCGTGGGAAACGGTTCCAAAGTCGATGTGATCGCGGTCGGCACGCTACCTCTACATCTACCTTCGGGATTAATATTAGAACTAAATAATTGTTATTTGGTGCCAGCGTTGAGCATGAACATTATATCTGGATCTTGTTTAATGCGAGATGGTTATTCATTTAAATCAGAGAATAATAGTTGTTCTATTTATATGAGTAATATCTTTTATGGTCATGCACCCTTGAAGAGTGGTCTATTCTTATTGAATCTCGATAGTAGTAATACACATATTCATAATGTTGAAGCCAAAAGATGCAGAGTTGATAATGAAAGTGCAACTTATTTGTGGCACTATCGTTTAGGTCATATCGGTGTAAAGCGCATGAAGAAACTCCATACTGATGGACTTTTGGAACCACTTGATTATGAATCACTTGGTACTTGTGAACCGTGCCTCATGGGCAAGATGACTAAAACACCGTTCTCCGGTACTATGGAGAGAGCAACAAATTTGTTGGAAATCATACATACCGATGTATGTGGTCCGATGAATATTGAGGCTCGTGGCGGATATCGTTATTTTCTCACCTTCACAGATGATTTAAGCAGATATGGGTATATCTACTTAATGAAACATAAGTCTGAAACATTTGAAAAGTTCAAAGAATTTCAGAGTGAAGTTGAAAATCATCGTAACAAGAAAATAAAGTTTCTACTATCTGATCGTGGAGGAGAATATTTGAGTTACGAGTTTGGTGTACATTTGAAAAACTGTGGAATAGTTTCGCAACTCACGCCACCCAGAACACCACAGCGTAATGGTGTGTCCGAACGTCGTAATCGTACTTTACTAGATATGGTGCGATCTATGATGTCTCTTACAGATTTACTGCTATCGTTTTGGGGTTATGCTTTAGAGACGGCCGCATTCACGTTAAATAGGGCACCGTCAAAATCCGTTGAGACAACGCCGTATGAACTATGGTTTGGCAAGAAACCAAAGTTGTCGTTTCTTAAAGTTTGGGGCTGCGATGCTTATGTGAAAAAGCTTCAACCTGATAAACTCGAACCCAAATCGGAGAAATGTGTCTTCATGGGATACCCAAAGGAGACTGTTGGGTACACCTTCTATCACAGATCCGAAGGCAAGACATTCGTTGCTAAGAATGGATCCTTTCTAGAGAAGGAGTTTCTCTCGAAAGAAGTGAGTGGGAGGAAAGTAGAACTTGACGAGGTAACTGTACCTACTCCCTTACTGGAAAGTAGTACATCACAGAAAACTGTTTCAGTGACACCTACACCAGTTAGTGAGGAAGCTAATGATAATGATCATGAAACTTCAGATCAAGATACTACTGAACCTCGTAGATCAACCAGAGTAAGATCCGCACCAGAGTGGTACGGTAATCCTGTTCTGGAAATCATGCTACTAGATCATGATGAACCTACGAACTATGAAGAAGCGATGGTGAGCCCAGATTCCGCAAAGTGGCTTGAAGCCATGAAATCTGAGATGGGATCCATGTATGAGAACAAAGTATGGACTTTGGTTGACTTGCCCGATGATCGGCAAGCAATTGAGAATAAATGGATCTTCAAGAAGAAGACTAACGCTGACGGTAATGTTACTGTCTACAAAGCTCGACTTGTCGCGAAAGGTTTTCGACAAGTTCAAGGGGTTGACTACGATGAGACTTTCTCGCCTGTAGCGATGCTTAAGTCTGTCCGAATCATGTTAGCGATTGCCGCATTTTATGATTATGAAATTTGGCAGATGGATGTCAAAACTGCATTCCTGAATGGATTTCTGGAAGAAGAGTTGTATATGATACAACCAGAAGGTTTTGTTGATCCAAAGGGAGCTAACAAAGTGTGCAAGCTCCAGCGATCCATTTATGGACTGGTGCAAGCTTCTCGGAGTTGGAATAAACGCTTTGATAGTGTGATCAAAGCATTTGGTTTTATACAGACTTTCGGAGAAGCCTGTATTTACAAGAAAGTGAGTGGGAGCTCTGTAGCATTTCTGATATTATATGTGGATGACATATTATTGATTGGAAATGATATAGAATTTCTAGATAGCATAAAGGGATTCTTGAATAAGAGTTTTTCAATGAAAGACCTCGGTGAAGCTGCTTACATATTAGGCATAAAGATCTATAGAGATAGATCAAGACGCTTAATTGGACTTTCACAAAGCACATACCTTGACAAGATTTTGAAGAAGTTCAAAATGGATCAAGCAAAGAAAGGGTTCTTGCCTGTGTTACAAGGTGTGAAGTTGAGTCAGACTCAATGCCCGACCACTGCAGAAGATAGAGAGAAAATGAAAGATGTTCCCTATGCTTCAGCCATAGGCTCTATCATGTATGCAATGCTGTGTACCAGACCTGATGTGTGCCTTGCTATAAGTTTAGCAGGGAGGTACCAAAGTAATCCAGGAGTGGATCACTGGACAGCGGTCAAGAACATCCTGAAATACCTGAAAAGGACTAAGGATATGTTTCTCGTATATGGAAGTGACAAAGAGCTCACCGTAAAGTTACGTTGATGCAAGCTTTGACACTGATCCGGACGATTCTAAATCGCAAACCGGATACGTGTTTACATTGAACGGTGGAGCTGTCAGTTGGTGCAGTTCTAAACAAAGCGTCGTAGCGGGATCTACATGTGAAGCGGAGTACATAGCTGCTTCGGAAGCAGCGAACGAAGGAGTCTGGATGAAGGAGTTCATATCCGATCTAGGTGTCATACCTAGTGCATCGGGTCCAATGAAAAACTTTTGTGACAATACTGGTGCAATTGCCTTGGCAAAGGAATCCAGATTTCACAAAAGGACCAAGAACATCAAGAGACGCTTCAACTCCATCCGGGATCTAGTCCAGGTGGGGGACATAGAGATTTGCAAGATACATACCGATCTAAATGTTGCAGACCCGTTGACTAAGCCTCTTCCACGAGCAAAACATGATCAGCACCAAGGCTCCATGGGTGTTAGAATCATTACAGTGTAATCTAGATTATTGACTCCAGTGCAAGTGGGAGACTGAAGGAAATATGCCCTAGAGGCAATAATAAAGTTATTATTTATTTCCTTATAATCATGATAAATGTTTATTATTCATGCTAGAATTGTATTAGTCGGAAACATAATACATGTGTGAATACATAGACAAACAAAGTGTCACTAGTATGCCTCTACTTGACTAGCTCGTTAATCAAAGATGGTTATGTTTCCTAACCATGAACAATGAGTTGTTATTTGATTAACGAGGTCACATCATTAGTTGAATGATCTGATTGACATGACCCATTCCATTAGCTTAGCACTATAATCATTTAGTTTATTGCTATTCCTTTCTTCATGACTTATGCATGTTCCTATGACTATGAGATTATGCAACTCCCGAATACCAAAGGAACACTTAGTGTCCTATCAAACGTCATAACATAACTGGGTGATTATAAAGATGCTCTACAGGTGTCTCCGATGGTGTTTGTTGAGTTGTCATAGATAGAGATTAGGATTTGTCACTCCGATTGTCGGAGAGGTATCTCTGGGCCCTCTCGGTAATGCACATCACATAAGCCTTGCAAGCATTACAACTAATATGATAGTTGTGAGATGATGTATTACGGAACGAGTAAAGAGACTTGCCGGTAACGAGATTGAACTAGGTATTGGATACCGACGATCGAATCTCGGGCAAGTAACATACCGATGACAAAGGGAACAACGTATGTTGTTATGCGGTCTGACCGATAAAGATCTTCGTAGAATATGTAGGAGCCAATATGGGCATCCAGGTCCCGCTATTGGTTATTGACCGGAGACGTGTCTCGGTCATGTCTACATTGTTCTTGAACCGTAGGGTCCGCACGCTTAGCATTACGATGACAATTATTATGAGTTTATGCATTTTTGATGTACCGAAGGTTGTTCGGAGTACCCGGATGTAATCACGGACATGATGAGGAGTCTTGAAATGGTCGAGACATAAAGATTGATATATTGGAAGCCTATATTTGGACATTGGAAGTGTTCCGGGTGAAATCAGGATTTTACCGGATTACCGGGAGGTTACCGGAACCCCCCGGGAGTCATATGGGCCTAATTGGGCTTTAGTGGAAAGGTGAAAGGGGCTGCCCATAGTGGGCTGCGTGCCTCCCCCCCTCCCCTAGTCCTATTAGGACTAGGAGAGGTGGCCGGCCACCTCTCTCTCTCTTTCCCCCTTGGGAGTCCTATTTGGAATAGGATTGGGGGGGAGTCCTACTCCCGGTAGGAGTAGGACTCCTCCTGCGCCTCCATAGGGCTGGCTGCACCCCTCCCCCTTGGCTCCTTTATATACGGAGGCAGGGGGCACCTCTAGACACACAAGTTGATCATTGAGATCATTCCTTAGCCGTGTGCGGTGCCCCCTGCCACCATATTCCACCTCGATCATATCGTTGTAGTGCTTAGGCGAAGCCCTACGTCGGTAGAACATCAAGATCGTCACCACGCCGTCGTGCTGACGGAACTCTTCCCTGACGCTTTGCTGGATCGGAGCCCGGGGATCGTCATCGAGCTGTACGTGTGCTAAGAACTCGGAGGTGCCGGAGTAACGGTGCTTGGATCGGTCGGATTGGGAAGAATACGTACGACTACTTCCTCTACGTTGTGTCAACGCTTCCGTTGCGATCTACAAGGGTACGTAGATCATACTCTCCCCTCGTTGCTATGCATCACCATGATCTTGCGTGTGCATAGGAATTTTTTTGAAATTACTACGTTCCCCAACAAATATAACGTTGTATATTTAGGTCAATCCTCATAGTTCAAGAGTACTCTAAACGTGAATACTTGTGTTTCAAAATTTCGAACGAAGCGCCAAAAGAGCCTCTACTCGCCCGAAACCGCGTGAGACCAATGTTTGGTAGTACAAGGAAATTACTTTTCTAATAACTCCGACTCGTGAAACCTACCGGCCCGACGTCCAAAGGTCTAAACCGGGGTAAGTTTGTAGCTTCATCTAGACGCCACGCAACCACATCCGGAAAACATTCATACACAATGGCCGCCTAAGCACACATGCGCGCGGCCGAAATCACTCCCGCCCACTATTTGGGACACCTGGGATTACCATCCTACCCCCGACCCGCAGTAGGTCTGAAATTTAAGAGGGGGGCAAAGTTTGTACTTTCCCCAAATTTCAAACAAGCGCGTCCCATTTCTGTTCAAAAAAGTAAAAAACAAGCGCATCCCAGACCGAAACATGGTTCCCCCACCCGTCCGATTCCCCATTCATACTCCGTGGGCGCCAAAACTACCTCTCCACCAGCCGCGAAACCCCGGCGTCCTCCGTCTGCCACCCCATCCCACCCATCAACCGCCGCCCTCCTCCATCACACTGGAGCCGATACCCCGACATCGTCGTCCACCGCAACCTCAACCGCAACGCCCTCCACGGCTAGTAGTTGAAGCCGAGGCCGAGCCGTCCGTACCCGAGCCAGTTCAACCACGTCGTCCTATGCCTCACTGCTGCCGCTCCAACTTCGTCACCCTCCACCACACCGGAGTTGTTCCTGCTACGCCGTCCTTCGCCGCCTGGGATCTGCTTCCCCTCCGCCGACATACGGCCGCGACAACACAGTCAACAATTTGGCCATGGGTTCGTCCAAGCCTGCACCCTCCAGAACATCGGTTTCCCCGGTAAAAAGAAGAAAATCGGCGCGACTTGTGGAGGTGACCACACCGGCAACCGAAAAAGGTACTCCTCTTCCCTTATTCATGTTAATCTTATGTCTCTGCTTGCACGGTATTCATCCCACAGAAGACACTAGTTGACCGCTTCTTGATACTAGATGTTCCTAGTAACTCGTGATGCACAAGGTTTCTCCTCATATACTATTTCACCTTAGCTAGAGGTCCGTCGCCCCCCTGAATTTCAATTTCTGGCCACTTGATTCCCAATTAACGGAAGCATTCCACGGCATAACAGGTGCTAGTATGCCTATTACACTGGGGAAGCAGTGCCTTGGTGTTTATCTTAGGGGCGTGTGCGGCCTAGAGCTACTGGCACCCGATCTGGAGGTCGGCCGGGATTAAAGGGATGGCTTGGGGGCGCTGCCAAGCACGGCGGTGGTGTGAGGTCGATGGGAGGGCGGGGTGGCGGAGGCAGGGGTTTGGGCCGGTGGTCACTGTCAGTTCGAGAAAGATTGTCAACAGTGACTGGCGGGAGGTAGACGAAGGCCATCTGCCCATTCCTTATAGATCGGATGGTTCATTAAAAAAATCGACTGACCTATTTATTTTCAGTCGACTGTTATCTTAGATATGACCACATGTGGTGGTGTGCTGGAGGAGTACCTGCATTTCCTGTGCTCATATATTACAAAATCATACATAGTAGAATCTAACTTTGTTTGCCATGCAATGTTGTAGAGCTATCATATGTCTCCTATCATTTATTTTTCAGCCACCTGCTATCTGCTACTTTTACAGTGCACTAGTTCTGCACACACTTCACCCTTACTCTCACTGTTGTGTTTTTATGCAAGGGTATTTCAGACTCTGCTGCCATGGGAGAAGCCAAAAAGAAAAGAGAGAAGTCGCTCCAGTTTGGTGTGCGGGTAGGGAAGACACGTTTCAGCGCTATAATGGGTGCAGTGTCACCAGATGGAGACAGTAAACGTAGCTCTAGAGTTGATGACCTCGCTCGCAATGAACCACCATCCTAGGTGCTTGCTTTAACTTCGCGGTGTCATATGTGGTTGCATGTTCCATATGGTGTCTAGCTTGTATTCGAAAGGCAAAAGTCGGTAAGATAAGGAAATATTTTTTTTACATGAACCACCATCCCGTGAGCACCAGAAGACAAATAGCTAGTCAGGGTACTGGCCGAGCCAGTGACAAGCCCAGCAAAGATAGGCATCACCTGGAAGCCAACTAAAAAGCTGCGATGGTGGTAAAGCAGCCCGCCTCCCACCAGGCTCTCAGGTCCTATATGATCATTCTCACTACTCCAGCCGGATGTCTAGCTTGTATTGCTTCCAATTTGGTTAAATTGCATCTACTTAGCTTACACATTATACCTTTGAATATGACATGCATTTCTGTTTTTGGTACATACTAGTACATCTGTGTATTAACCATGTTCTTACATCAAACTAATGTTCTTGTGTATCCCTCATCAATCACTTATGACGAGGCAGGCAGGCAAGAGGACTACTCCTCATTTAAAGAATGCAGCGTCAGCCTCCCGACATGATTCTCAAGAAACAGAAATGCTAGATGAAGATAGTGAACGTAGCTTTGTAGTTGATTACAGCATTTCCCCTACACTAGCATCGCAGGTGCTTGCTCTAACTTGGCAGCGTGATATGTGGTTGCATGTTGCATATGGTGTCTAGATTGTAATTCTTCCAATCTGGTTAAACTGCATGTGCTAGTCTGCTTAGCTTATACATTATACCTGTTAATGTGACATGCCTTCCTATATTTAGTACATAGTACATCTGTCTATTAAGCATGTCCTTACATAAAACTATTGTTTTTTTGTATCCCGCATCAATCAACATGACGAGACACCTTTAGTATATGCAGTGCGATATTAGTTGCATCTTTCATATGATTTATGGCATGCGCTACTTCTAATTTGTTGAAATTCCATTTATGATGGGACGCTTTTAACTTGGCAGAGTCATATTGGTTGCATCTTTCATGTGGTGTCTAGCTTGCATTGCTTCTTATTTGCTGGAATGGTTTCTGCTTAGTTTACACAAACAGTTGTGAACATGCCATGCCGTCCTGTTTTTAGTACATATTCCATCCTGGTATCATGTGTTTACCTTACATCAAAGTAGTGATTGTCAGTATCATGCATGAATGAGTTCTGAAGAGATAATTTTATTGCTTTTTCTTATCGATTTTACTTGACAATTCAAAATCAATAAAGCGGAAGGAAGTTAGTAAGGCAGCGGATAAATGTGCTCCTTCCGAATGGAGGGCCTCTACAGTTTCTACTCCTCCACACCCCCAAGATGATTTCCAAGACAACACATGCATAGCCACTCAACAAAGCTGTGTTTATGATGAGCACGTCTCCCCTAGTGCAGCATCACCAGTGCTCCCTCTAACTTGGCACTGTTATATGTGGTTGCATGTTATGTGTGATGTCTAGCTTGTATTGCTTCTAATTTTGTTGAATTCCATCTGCTTACTTTACACATTATACTTGAATAAGACACGGGCTCCTGTTTCTAGAACATACAATATCTGTCTATCACACCATGTTCTTACATCAAATTACTACTATTGTGTAACCTGCAACAATCACTTATCATAAGACACGTTTGGCTTCGGAGTGTGATATAGGTTACATCTCACATTCTTTTCTAGCTTGTATTACTAATTTGTTGAAATGACACTTATGATGAGACAATTTTAAATTGGTAGAGTGATATTCGTTGCATCTTTCATATGGTGTCTAGCTTTCATTGCTTCTAATTTGTTGAAATGCCTTCTCCTTAGTTTACACATCATAAGCTGTGAATATGCAATGCCGTGAATATGCAATGGCACTAATGACGAGAGACCTCTAACATGGTAGTGTGATGTTGTTTGCATCTTGCATATGATTTATTTCTTGTACTGCTTCACATTTGTTTAAACGCCATTTATGATGAGACACTATTAACTTGGCAGAGCGATATTTGAGCATCTTTCATATGGTGTCTACCTTCCATTGCATTGCTTCTAATTTGGTGAAATGTCTTCTTCTTAGTTTACACATCATAGTTCTGGTTATCTCTTCCGTCCTGTTTTTCATACATATTACATCCTCCTATCATGTGGTTGTCTAACATCAAAGTTCAAATCATCTGCATCACGCATCAATTTGTTCTGAAGAACTAAATTGTTATTCATTTTTCTTGTCGGCTTGACTTAACATGGCACAGAGAAAGAGGAAGAAACACAGAATGACAGGGAATGAGAAGCGGATGAATCATGCAGATTCTGCTGGTACTGATGGTGCAATAGAAGGTCAAAGTCCAGCAGAAAATTCTACAAACACGGCATCCCATGCTACACGAGTTGCAAAAAAAGACAAACAGAAACAAATAGCTGCCACCAAAAAAGCAGAGACCACCCTAGTTCTTGCAACACCTACCACAGTACTACCAGCTGCACGACGTACTCGTGCGTCAACTGAGCTAGCAGCACGTTCCCAAGCTCCCTTGCCACCTAACACTACTTCCCAAGCACTCTTGACACAAGACGAGTTGGCAACATCAGATGAACCTTGTGAGCTTCAATAGCAAGAAGGTAGTTGCTGGAGTCAAGTTACACTTGCATGCTTCTTTATATGTAGTCTCACAGTTTGATGTACACTAACACTTCCTCGACCATTTATCTGTAAGTGTGGTTATGTATGGAAACTAGTAATATCGTCTTGCTCTGTCCAATACTTTCTAGGTTGCTGATAATGAGACTCCCATAATTTTCAACAGATGAGGTTCAAGTTGGATAGCCAAGATGATGCAACCAGACAAGCTTGCACCCATGTTTTCAAGTCTGCTCTGCGATAGTATCGGTATAACTTGAGGAAAACTCACTTTGAAGGCAAGGCTAACAGTGAACTTACCCAAACATCTCCAGTGGAAAATATATCTGATGAAGACTGGAGAGGCCTCGTTAAACACTGGTCCGATCCGAAGTATCAGGTACAATATATATATGTCATCAGATCACATGTTGAAGTCCTATTTACGCATGTGCCACACAAATCTATCTTCTTGTAGGTGAACTGTTCAAAGAATAAGGCCAATCGTACGAAAGTGAAATTCCAACAGACGACGGGATCTCGTAGCTATATTGCACACTGCGAGGCTCTTGTAATTAGCTACTGTTTCACTCTTTTCGTTGTACCATATTATCAGATCTATATTGACTTGTTACAAATGCAGAGGAAAGCCCACAAGGACCAAAAAGTACCTGAACCAAATGCTGTGGAAATCTTCAAGGACTGTCACACCAGCAAGAAGAAGGGCATGACTACACCAGTCAAAGCCGCTGTTGTAAGTCCTTAATCCTCATGCCTTTTAACTACTACTTACTCTGACTTGTGCCTTGAACTGCATGGTTTGCAGCCAATGTCTATTACTCTTTTCAATTTTATACACAATTGTCTTAGTGTATCATTGCACCTTACAAGGTTTAAAAGAGAGGAGTGATGTTCCTTTGATCTTGACCCATAATCTAGTTCCGTGCTGGACTTGCACACACAATGTTACAATTGCCTATTTGTCTGTTCTGAGTTGTTTTGTGATATGAATGACGTCATACTATGCTTATCGTATTATAAACTTCGTCTCTTTATACTTAGCCCTCAATACAATGCGAAGAAATAGACAATACATTAGTAATGGTACATGGTCATATGTTTGGAACCTGGTTTTATTATGTACTTTGCAATAAAATACAACTAATATTTTACATGGGTTCACCAGAGTAAGTTTTGTATATAGACCAAAGCTATTTTGTTTGGTTTTGCTGCCTCCTTAATATCTTCTGTTCTGGTACTACTAATGTAAAACCTCAACTTTTCAGCAAGCTATGGAAAAAATGGTGGAACCGCCACCTTCTGAAGGTGGCGAGGCAACTATAACCGCAATGTCAGCTCTTGCTGCAGTGGGTCAGTACCTGTCCACTAACAGTGCCAAAAGCACGTTCCTGCGTAATACTGGGTTGGTTGTTAAGGCAATATCGTCCAAACTGCCTCATGATCAAGATATGCAAGCTCAAAGCAATGTTGTATCTGCGCTCTAGACACAAGTCCATTCCCTAACAGAGACCCTTTGTGAAACAAGGAGAAACATTGCTCAATGTCGTCAAGATATGCATGGTTTTGAAACCAGACTATCAGACATTTGCTATGTTGTTCAGGAGCCTAGGGGAAATGAAGGCGAGGGTTATGGTGCTCCATCGGACAATACAACATGAAAATGTAACAATCAGGTCAAATGAACTGAGCTTCTGAACTTTTGGTGGTGCATTTATCTGCTAGACTGTTAAGTTTTATGCCAACCTTCCTTTTGTTATATAGTTGTAATTTGTTTTGGTGCGATACAAAATTTATTCTTAACGTGCAGCCATCGCCTGAAGAAAACAGCAAGCCATTTTTGTATAGTGTAGGGTGTTCCCTATATTTGCACTGGTGGCGATCTTTGATGCCGAGTGGATGTAATCTATGCAATCGCCTTAATAGCCTAGCTTTAGTTTCGGCCTTATTTATTTCCTAGTCTTCTTTTTCCCTGGTTTGCTAGTGGCCGCAACTACCATGGGCCATATACGGGCCGTAGGATCCATGGGTCTCCTACGGGCCGTCGATAAATGGGCCTGTAATCGGTGGGCCTCGGGCCGTCGGATAAATGGGTCTACATGGGCCATAATCGGGCGTAATTGGTATCGGCCCAGCACGGTAACATGCCGTTAACAGGCCGTAGGACAGCAAAGGCTTAATTCTGTCACAGGCATAACGGGTCGTTAATGGGCCAGAATATAGGACGAGCTGGAAACGGCGCAACGGGTTAACATGCCAGAAATAGGCCGACTCTTGCCATGGGCCGAATTTGGCCCATTAGGGTAACAGGCCAGTAACGGGCCGACTCTTGCCATGGGCCGAATTTGGCCCATTAGTGGAACAGGCCAGTACCGGGCTGACTCTTGCCATGGGCCAAATTTGGCCCATTAGGGCAACAGGCTAGTAACGGGCCGGAAGTAATCGAGGGCCGAAAAGGAGCCCAAGAACGTATGGGCCGTCAATAGGCCGAAAGCTAACACGGGCTGGAAACAGCCCATGTAAATCACGGGCCGTTAACGGGTATAAAGAAAATTACTATTCATTATGGGCTAGAGTCACCGTGGGTCTTTACCTGGGCCGGCCTATTATGGCACACGGAAATCTTGTGGGCCTTTACCTGGGCCGGCCCATTATGGCCCGCAAAATCTTGTGTGCCTTTAGCTGGGCTAGCCCATTATGGTCCGCAAAATCTCGTGGGCCTTTAGCTGGGCTGGCCCATTATGGTCCGCAAAATCTTGTGGGCCTTTAGTTGGGCCGGCCCATTTAAACTTGTTGGGCCGTGCCACGTGTCGACATATCATAGGCGCCTTCTGTCAAGTGAGTGGATGACATCTGTCCCGATGATGAGCCGACACGTGTTTCCTCTAGCCAATGATTATTTTACACGTGGAAAATCCCCATTGGTTGGGGCTGTTAACGGGTTATTGGATCCAAAACCCGACCCGATAGCTTAACGGCGTTCCGTTATGGTGGATGCCACGTGTCGGTCACCCTTGACGAAAGCACTTCTGTGACGCGTGATTTATCATCATGGAAGTGGACACTTTTGTGATGATAATTTTAGTAATGTCATGGAACACTTCTACGACAGCACATGTATGATTATCTTGATTCTGTCATAAATTTGTCATGGATGTACATGCATGACAAAAAAAGCGACCTATTGTGACAAAAACGTATCATCACGGAAGTGTATTTTTTTGTAGTGCTGGAGGAGGAGCGTGACGTTGCAAAGGCCCGTTTTGCATTCTATCAACAATAGGCTCGCAGATACCAAAGCAGAGAAGTGCGGGCCAAGACTTATAATGTTGGTGAACTCATTCTGCGCTTGCCAAAAAAGAAAAAGGACAAACTCAAGCCCAAGTAGGAGTGTCCCTTCATCATAGATGAGGTTCTCACTAGAGGAGCGTACCGCCTGCGTGATGCATCTGACAATCGCCTAGAGCTGAACCCATGGAATGCCGCAAGACTCCGAAGATTCTACGCCTAGAGCCGTACTCTTTGTTCGTCTTCTTCTCCCTTTGTTTTCATTTTTTACCCTCTTTAATTTTTCTCTAGCTCTTTATCTCTTGTGCGGCCAAACCGCACACCTATGATGTGCACATCCTTAAATGTATACACTCATAATACCTGGGGGCTTCTTTTACAGCAGCTTACTCTTATTTTCTGAGCATCAAGCTCAACACATATGTGTCCTTTTCCGCATATGTACCTTTTCTTCGCCATTATATGCATCATTATGACTTAAGTTTTTGCCAAGTTGGGTTGCCTGGCTCCTGTGCTTATGTCCTACGTTCCCGTTTGTTTGGCTAGGGCATAAAGGGAGCACCTGTGCAATTGTTACAATCGGGTCATCCGGACTTGTACCTCAGACTGGGTGAAGCCAAAAGCTAGCGTTCTTAAGGGAATATTTGGTCGGCGAACTAAAGACGTTTTACCTTCATCACACCATGAACCCCCAGATGTTACATATACTGCGATTTTTCAATCATAGTTCGGACATGCAAACTAACGCATATCCGCCCAGGGAAAGGAACCTTTAATGGAACTATTCTCTCTGGAAGATGTTTCTTAGAATCAACATGTAGTATAACATAGCTAGCGGGATACAACTTGTCCGTTCAAGAAACTATGACCCCTACGCCTGGTTTCCACGCATGCCCCGGTCTATATTACCGTTACGGTATTCAGAAACACTCCGAACCTTCAGGTCCAGAGGTTGAAGAGAAAAGGTCTGCCATGACAATTGTTTTACAATCCGGCTAGGGACAAATTTGTCAATTGAAGTACATAGTCACTTGGACTCAAAAACTTCTTCCTCTATGCCATCTAACAGGTTATCTAGCTTACAATCCTGTTGGGAATACTTGGCGGCTATCTCTACTTGGTCATACACCAGACTAATGGGAATTTCTTTTCCATCTGACCCCCGAGGTCCGACCCGGGCCATATGATTCGGATCAAGCTTGGTGTACCGTGTTTTTACCATGGCCCAGGCCTCTCGCGCACCTTCTCGGCAGGCCGATATCTTCCATCATTGGAAGCGCCGCCGAGCTCCCTGGAATAGCTTCACAAGCTCCTCCATACTTCCTGGAGGAGAGGCGGATGGCCACAAAGCTCCGGCGATGCTCCGCACTGCTTGCCGAGCTCGCTTGTGTAGTTGGGACAGCTCTTGCAGCAGGTCACCTTGAGAGCCGGACATTTCCTCTTCGGGATGGCCAGTCAGCATACATGCAGACATAAATCTGTTAGATCATTTCTTTGCTGAATTACATAAAGGTAAGGTCAAAAGCATACTGAATATGCCACCTCGTAGCCTCCTATTCTCCTTGACGGCGTCAGCTAGCTGGGCTCATACATCTTTTAGCTCTTCGCCCATCAGGATGTTGGAATCCTGCAGCTTGTTCTTGTCGTCCCTGACCCGCGTCAGCACATGTTCGCCTGCTGCATGTTACCTTTTTGCCTCCAGTTCACCCTTTCAGTTTCTATTTCAGTTGATCTACCGATCCTATCATTGGAGACACAACAATATTAATATTACTGGTATATGATTATCCTTTTTTTGGGACGGAGGGAAACATTACCAGGCGGTGCCTCTTTGGATTTCTCCAATTCGGCGATAGCCGTAGCTCGCAGAGTCCGGCACTCTTCCAGCTCTTGAGACAACAGGTTGTTCTTATCTGTAAGTGCATGATTATACAATGATCCTTAAATCAGTTGTATCAACTGCTTCAAGTCTCGGGGGCTACTGGTATATGATTACAAAGGCTGTACAAATGCATACTTACCTGCATATCTTTCAAATGCTGGTCCGTGGCTCTGGTAAGCCCGTCCCGGGCAGCTCGGATATATGCATCAGCCGAGTTGAAGGCGTTAAATGACTCTTTTGAAAAACTGGGGTTGCGAAGAGCGCCCTCCGGCGCCGATGATTCATGGCGCTCTCCACTTCGGAGTTCGTGACGGACATATCATCTAAATCCTCTACAGAAGGACAATCCGGCGTCAATCCCGTGTAAGCCCCCGTCCTTAGGGCAGGGTCTGGAATCTGACTAGTGGAGGCGCGACCCGCTAGATCCCCGGACATAGTCCGACGAACACTCTTCCTGATAAGATGCAGCTGATGATGTTACTGTTCGATGTGACGGTCAGGAGGCATTTTTAAAAGTCATACCTCTTCGATGAAGGTTCGGCTGTGTTATCGTCCTCCCTCCTCTTTGACGACTTGTTTAGCACGGGAGCCGCGCTCTTACGAGACGCCTCTGGTGTAGCATGGCGCGCCGAGCGCTTCCCCTTTGGAGCACGAGACAATGCGCTGGGTGAGGTGCGGTGAGGAAGCTCTTTCGGAGGAGGTGTCTCTTGAATCTTGATTACTTACATGTGTGGTAGGAAGGAGGTCGGGATAGTCGGCTACGATTGGCACTACTATGCCATCATAGCTCTCCTGGTAGAATACTCCCTCCTCAAGCTCTACGAATCTGTCCGGATCCTCTTCATATCCGGGGTCAAGGTCCCGGTTACGGTTCTCTAGCTATGAGCGGGGCTATAGATCCCCGCTATAACCTTCCGCCATTCCTGTTGCAAATGGATGGGTTAATGCCAATTAAACATGACTCAGGGAGAGGATTGAGTAGAGTGATGGGATTAAAACTCACCCAGCTAGGGGGATTGTACATAGAAAATCCTTCCTGGAGCGTAAGATGAGTGAACTCCTCTTTCTCCTCTTTATACAGATCGGCCAGTTTTGCGGCCAGGGCGGTAAGGGAATCTAGACCCTTTCGTTCGCAGCGCGAGGTGTCGTCTTCCCCATTGTAGTGCCACATCGGAAGCCCCCTGAATTGGAGCGGCTGAACACCTCGCACAATAGAAGTGGCCATTACCTCGATTATTGACAATTCGGACTAGGCGAGTGTCCTTATCTTGCCCATTAATTGTTGGACTTCTGCATTATCTTCCTCTTCGAGGCTCCGAGGGCGCCAACTGTGGCGTTTCTTCAATGGAGCACTGGTAAATTCGGGAAGGCCCATTCGGACTGGGCCAGGGAGAGCGACGTCCTGAATATAGAACCACTCTGAAGGCCACTCCTCGCACACCTTCTTTGGCGTGCCGGATAAGTATCTGGTCCCGGCTATGCGCCATATTTCAGCGCCGCCCACCTCAAATATAGATCCCTTTTGGGAGCGAGGGACGAGGCAGAACAGTTTCCTCCATAGCTCGAAATGGGCCTCGCAGCCCAGGAATAGCTCGCAAAGAGCAACATAGCCCGCAATGTGCAGAATGGAACCCGATGTTAGATTGTGCAGTTGGAGGCTGTAGTACTCCAGAAGACCTCGAAGGAAGGGGTGGATTGGAAACCCGGCGCCTCTTATTAAGAAGGATGTAAAGCACACCCGCTCCCCCTGGCTAGATTGGGGAAATTTTCCGCCAGGGCTTCACCCGTAAAAGAACAGGCACTAGATCCGCGGGGGGGGGGGGGGGGGGATCCATGCGTTTGAAGCTTACTTAGCTCGCCATGGGGTACTGAGAATTTCCCCCAATCGCCTTTTTCGGAGCCACGGGGACGGGAGGAAGAACTGCGAATGCTAGCCATGTTGGAATGGTTTCTCCTAGCAAGCTCTAAGGATTTTCCGCTCGATGTGGAATGGGATCTGAGATCCAGCCCCTTTAAATAGGCGCCCTTCTTACATGGCCAGGGTGGTATGTGCAAAAAGTACTCTAACCTTTCGTGTTCGCTTGACACGTGGAAGCCGAAGCGATGGAGGCGCAGAAGCCAATGGGTACGACATTAAATGGAAAGCCAAGTACGACTCTTTGGATCAAATGCTTTGAAGTGTTCGGAGGAAGAACCCGCCTTGCAATGCCGAAGACTATCAGCGTGCCGGACACATCGTCATTGAAGCCTGGTTCGGGGGCTACTGAGGGAGTCCCGGATTAAGGGGTCCTCGGGCGTCCGGCCTGTGTGACATGGGCCGGACTATTGGGCCATGAAGATACAAGATGGAAGAGTTTCTCCCGTGTCCGGATGGGACTCTCCTTTGCGTGGGAGGCAAGCTAGGCGTCCGGATGTATTATTTCCTTTCTCTGTAACCGACTTTGTATCACCCTAGGCCCCTCCAGTGTCTATATAAACTGGAGGGTTTAGTCTGTAGAGGACAATCACAATCATACAGGCCAGACTTCTAGGGTTTAGGCACAACGATCTCGAGGTAGATCAACTCTTGTAATCATCATACTCATCAATATCATTAAAGCAGGACGTAGGGTATTACCTCCATCAAGAGGGCCCGAACCTGGGTAAAACATCGTGTCCCCTGCCTCCTGTTACCATCGACCTTAGACGCACAATTTGGGACCCCCTACCCGAGATCCGCCAGTTTTGACACCGACAAGGGGGCCCACATGGGGACCACAACCCACCAAGGCGCGAGTGGGGGTCCTGGCACGCCCAGGTGGGTTGTGCCCACCTGGTGCACCTGTACCGACCCGACCTCAGACGGTCAAGTCTCTGTGTATCTGTGCCATCCCTGGATCGGTATGCTGGCACACACAGTACATCAATGTATATATCAAAGTGCAATAACATGTATAAATAACGTAAAACTGATATATACCTCATAAGTCTCAGCGGAAACAAATAATCGGGTGTGGAGTCCCATCAATGCCATCGGTAGGTTGAGTGTAGACCGGAACCCTGTACCGTACTCTTACTCGTCGGAAGGAACATATCTGCAACATGAGACGTTGCAGCCGTGTAGGTCAGTACATTGAATGTACCGGAAAGATCACAATATGAGGAAAGCAGATGATAAAACTATTCTATATGCAATATGGCTTTGTGGCTCTGTGTCTAATGTTTTTGCGTAAAAGCTGGTTTTATTTTCCCTACAACAAAGGAATATTAGGAGTCTGTACTATGGAGTTTTCTGTCATGACATGGTTCCGCCAACCGATGTCCCATACCCAAATCATCATAAGTTGCCCACAATTAAATTATCAGTCCGGTGTTGAGAGTTCCGAGATAGAACCAAGTTCAGAGGCTCAAATTGTCCGTAACCGGGGACACGGCTAATTGATTAGGTTTTAACCCTCTACAGAGGTTTGTACACTTTACCCGCAAGATTCGATCCCTCTCTTTACATTCTCGCACTTCATGGTGTTTGAGAACAAGATGGCCGAAACATGGTCTTCCGAAGAGTTCCTCTGACCACTGTCGGTGCTCATCCAATCCTACCATAGTTCTACATCTGCTAGCACCGTCCCAGCCAGAGTCACAACTAAGGTCAACCAAGCCAGAGCCCATAGTGACTTGCGGTTGCACAGGTAAGCTTCCGGGCATGAAGTATTCTTCCGTCTCTTTGAGTCTGGGTGAAGCTTTCCGCAAGATGTCATGGCGCTTCTCCATGCATCCCGGCCAACCACTGGTTTCTCCAGGGTGCCCGTCAACCGTCCTTCACCCAGTAGTGTGTATTGAATTCTTGTCTCGAGTCTCGAAATCTTGAGGAGTCCTGAAGATGCAGTCCTTGCAGATGCCATCATGAAGTTGTCGTCTTTGCCGTAAAGTCCTTCATTCTCACGCCACTCCCGAGCACTCATACCAAACCCCGTCTACTACAACGTAGCATTAAAACTATATACGTCCCGGGCTTGGTAACAGGGAGGTGGGTTCCTACCTCATGCATTCTACTCAACTACAAGAATCAATATCACTACTGGAGAAGTTGTTGCAAGGATGACACTAAATGCAATAAAAATATCGGTATGAAAAACATGGTCAAAGTGAACTTGCTTGGTATGTTGATGAAGATATAAACGCTCTCGGAAACTTGATAAAACTATTCGTCACTCCGATGTAAATCTATATAGTCAAACATGGTAATCATATAAGCAATCGTCCTAGCAAACAATACTAGCACTCAAAATAACAATCAAAAAGCAAGAAGAAAACCAAATAAAAACCAAAGGAAAACTTCAAAAGAAAACTTCAAGGAAAACTAGTGGAGACCAAATTCACACAAATCTTACATAACATCACTAAATTACTCTAATAACTTTTATACAGTAAAGAAAATAAAATTCTAATAAAACAACAACAAAAATTTACTAAAGCATTTACTAGCAAAAGGAACTAGTATGAAAACTATTGTAACTAACTAGTTAACACCAGAACAACTATAACAACTAGCAAAAGACAAAAGTAAACAATACTAAAATAATTATCAAACTAATTTACTCCTAAATAATAGAATCAATGACAACATATAATGAAGTGGCAAAAAGAGTTACTTTTGAAACTAATGGAACTACTTTTATCAACTATCACTATGAACTAAACAAACAAATACTAAAATAATAGGTAAACACTAGTAAATAACTACAAAAAATTTATCTACTGCAGTCTAACATAAACATATGAAAACATGTAAAAATTTACAAAAAGAATTAACTAAAAATAATTAAAAACACTAATTATATGACTAAAACAACTACATAAGCAAAACAATACTGTTTTCACAATAAACCTAATTTAAAATGAACTATAAATAAGCCACTACATGCTACTGGATAAACAAAACAATAACAAAACAGTAGCAAAAAGAATCAATCAAAAATCTATTATAGAGTTTAAACTAGAGCCAAAACGGTGTTTGAAGCATATTTGAACTAATTCAAATTTAAACTACTCAAATTCCAAATTTCAAATCACTAACAGAAACTTCATTAAATTTGTGACACATTGCAATTGGAATCACTCAAAAACATCAAGTATGCTAAAAGATACAAGCAATATAAGATTGAAACTTGTTCTGTTTTTAAAACAGAAACGAAAAAAACAAAAAAAAATCAGGCACTAGCTACGTGGCCCATTGCTACTGGGCTAAACTGGTGGGCGATCCGTAACTAAAAGGTGCTCGGCCGAAAACTAACTAAACCGTGCACATACGAAATAAAAGAAACCGATCGGCTAAACCGATCCGGACTAAACCGTAAAAAAACCGAACTAAAAAAAATAAACCTAACCGTTCATCCATCTAATCTATACCGTAGATTTAGAATTGGACGGAGGAGGGGAAGTGGAGAGCTCACCGTGGGGAAGGTCGACGGCGAGCGGCTCGGACGTCGTCGTTGGCGGCGCTCCGATCGTCGGCGGGCTCCGGCGAGAGTACGGGCAGACGCGGCGTTCGACGGCGAGTCCAACGGTGGTCGAGATAGTGCCGTAGGTGGACGGAGGAGGTCGGCGGCGAGGTCGAGGCGGTGGTGGCGTTCGGGGATGCTGCAGGTGAGGCCTCCGGTGGTCCTCGGTGATGGAGAAGATACCCAGGTGATGTAGGGGAGCAAGGGGGGGGGGCTGGGGGTGGTCTCGGGGATGGGTGGGGTGGTCAGGGTGATGCGGTAGGGCGGAAATGGTGCGGCGGCGGCGCTCTGCTCCGGCGAGCGACAGGCGGCGAGGGAGAGGGGTTCAGTGGTCGGGGAGGGGCGGAATGGGTCGGGAAAAAGGGGCATTTATAGGGGAGGGTACTTGGAGGAGAGGGAAGCTCCGGAAGGAAAGGTGAGCAACGGCGGATCCGGTCGCCGGCGAGAAGGAAAGGGGCACGGGGAGGAGGAAGGTGATCGTGCGGGACGTGCGAGCGGTCGGTGGGTCCCACGTGTAGAGAGAGGAGGGGAAAGGAAAGAGGGATCGGGCGGGCTAATCCTACGGGATTTGGTAGCGGTTGCGTGCGGCTGGGCCGGCCCGTCTGGTGGGCCGCGGGAGAGAGAGAGGTAGCTGGGCCTGGGTCTTCAGTCGTTTTTTAAAAGTTTTTCCTATTCTTTTTAAACACAGAACAAAAAGAAAGAAATAAACAAAATAAATAATAAATTATATAGGCATATAATATATCAAAATGACCGCAAAAATAAATCCTACAACATGAACATTTTTACAAAGTGAAATAAAATACACAAAAATTCTAATAAATAAAAAAGTACTTCTGATGCAATTAAAATTCAAAATAAAACTACTTTAAAATACCAAAATTATTTCAAACTTAATTTTCTCCATTTTTCTAATGTAGGGAATCATTTTACCCTATTTTCTATATATTTTAATTTTGGAGAAAATAATTTGAAATAAAACCAAATAACTCCAAATGGTTTTGAATTTAAAAAAAATTCAAACCATCTTCAAACCTTTCTTCATACTTCCAACTCATATTTCATATGTTTTGAAGAAGTCATTTTATCTTCTCTCATGAAAATCTTGAGTTGCATAAAGTTTATAAATTTGAAATACCTTGCAAATGAAATTCAAAAATCTTTCGAAACCCTTTTTGTTTTTGGAAGAAGTCATGTTTTCTTCACTCTAGGGTTGTGGTGATGAAATAAATTTGAATTCCATTGAGATCAAATGCAAGGATGAACGTTTGGGAAGTCATTTCATTCCCTCTCATTCAACTTTCAAAAAGTTTCCAGTTTCACTCAATTTCACACAATCAATCACTCACAATCAAACAAATAATCAAAGTGATTTATTTAATATAACATTCCAAAATTTAGAATTTTGGGATGTTACAAACCTACCACACTTAAAATGAATCTCGTCCTCGAGATTCGAAGAGGCTAGCAAGAAAAGGTTAGGGGTTGGGGGTCTTCTAGCAAATATTTTGGTCGGAAGGGTCTAGTGTGCTACCACACTTAAAAGCATGGGTATGGTTCAGACAAAACTCATGTACTCCATCCTTTTGGGTTGCTGGTGTCGGTGTTCTCATATACTCCGGAATAGCTCTTTCACGGGTGCTCTTCCGGTCGGGGCATAACCTTTTCCTCAAACACGTGTCCTTTCATCCTGGTGACGTTCTTCCGAGTCTAGGTCTTCTTAGCTGACTGGTCTGTCGCCAATACTAAATAACTATTGAAATTCTCATGGTGGTCAACCATGTATGGTTTCTCCTACAGAAAAAATGGGTTTGGTTGAATCTCACCGTATATCCTACGATTGGCAACGGGTGCCTGGTACATGGATCAATCATCCTACCATTCTATGGTTTTATGGCTTGACGTGCCGACACTCTTCTAAGGTTTTCAAGGCTCTCTGATTTTCCATCAACATATGATAGTTCATGATAGAAGTCTCCGGTATGGGGGCCAATCCATCCCGTACTTGAACCATTACTACATATGCAGACATCGAATCACGTATTCTAACACTTGGGCATACTCACAAGCATTGCAGAATTTCTCTTATCCTAGAACTGGGTTCGGGTAAATCCATTGATTCTGCAAGTTGAACAAAACATCTATCGTTCTTCAAAATCTCGGGGTTTACGTAACATCCTATGTAACATCTGCTGATCAATTCACATATTCTTCCAGAATTCTTCCTTCAACAAGATTGTGCTTGTGCCTTGGTCAAATCCTGGGCCTGTGGGTTATGGGTCCACTTCAGCACTTGCATAGTGTTAACTCATCCATGGAGTTACAGTTGTTCCATATTCCAACATTACACCTCCTTTAAATCCAATAGTACTTCATTTTGTCATACTCTTGGGGTAACCATCATAATCAAACACCAACTTATTTCGTCTGGCTCCTTTCTATGGACCGTCATGAACAACACCTTTCTTTCTTCATTGATCCTGTGGCTTTATGAAGTACTACCACACTTAAAAATGAAATGCATTAGTTCATCCATAAATCATATTATTTTCATATCAAATCTTTTATTATATCCTTAACCATTTTTCGTAAATCCAAATTCCAAAAATGTACTTAATTACAAATGCCGCCATCCACATGGTTTCGTATGGTCAAGCATTACTTCTCACTTTGTTTCATTTTTCCTCCTTGAGGATCCTTCAGTCCCACTGGAATTGTGCGACATGCTCCTTGAAATCTTTAATCTTCTGTTTCATAATGGTGGCCTTGAGCTTCGTCTCCATCATCTCTGCATGCACTTCTCTTAGGTATTCCTGAGTATAACGGAGTCTTGCTTCAAGTATTTCTCCGATCTGGCGTATGGCTTCCATGGCTGCTTCACGAACAGCGTCGAAGAAAGTTGCTTCTGGTACACGTGAGATGAAAAAGTACTGCCCCATCGTCTTTGGGCAAACTCCTTTCATACGGTGGAGGTGTACCTCCACATACCAAAGTTCTACTCCCTTTTTCATGAAGGGGTAGCCTTTTGTAGACTGCATCTCCTTCAAGGTGAATATGCTTCATCATGTCCTTCGGGATTTTTGGGTAATCATGATCACTTGTCAGGGTCATGATCGTTTCCGGTCCCTTGAGGAAAGACTCATAAAGGGTCGTCATCTGCGGTTGTAAAACAAAAATGGTGCTCAGAATAAGGTACATATCTCCTTGGGTACACATTCATATCATCCAAACAAAACTTCAAACTCAATTTCCAACATCCAGTTTATGTATCACAACTCATTTTCTTCCATGTTCACCCAGAATATTAATTTCCAAGATAAAACATAACAACTCCTTAAAACCTTTCAGCATATGACATATCAACTTTATTGAGTCATGAATTATTACAATCTCTGAGTAATCTATTACATAACTCAACCCCGCATTCTCATGAAAAGTGTTTTCCATACTACCCTTATTACTGATATCAACATCTCCACTACTCAGCTCCAACTTTCTCATGATTTGAACACCCTAGCAAAATGTCCTGCTTCCTTGCAACGAAAAAAAATAACTTCCGGCATGTCTCGAGGCTTCTTGGTGATGGTGCCTGATCCTTGAGTTCCTTGCTTCCTTTCGAGACAATCATTGGCATAATGCCCGACGTCCTTACATTCAAAACAGGTAATATGACTCTTGTCCCTCTTTGCAGAAATTGGGTTGTTCTGAGGGTGTCGTTGTTTTCTCTTCCTGGTTTTCTTCATTCTGATCAAACGTTCTATTCCCTGTGGATCAAACTCCACTACTTCTGTCAGGAAGTATCCCAGATACTCTTTTCTTTCCTTGGTGCAATACTGGGAAAAATGTCCTTCTTCTCCACATGAATAACAGGCATTGGAGAAAAATCTATTGAGGCTTTCTCCATCAGGGTCTTCAACACTTCCCTTAATCACAGGTTCTTTCATAACTTCTCGGAGGGATTCTTTCATTCCTTCTTCCTGATTCTGAATAGTTTGTTACACCGTGGGGTAAATGTGACACTAAGCTGGGTAGTGGGTGGTTCCTTCACACAAGAAACAAGTCACCTGACTAGTTGGGCATTCCTCAACTGGGTGTTTCTCCTCACAATGAGGGCATTCATCCTTGTGTTCCTCCTGGGTGTGTCCTATTTCTCCGCAAATCTTGTAAGCACAAAGTTTATTTCTTGGGGTATCATGGTGCTTCTGGATGAGACGAGATCTTGTCAGAGTCTTCTTGAATTCTTCCCAAGTCCTTGCTCCATTCCATCCCTGTATAGCTTGATGCATCTGCCACATGTTGCAGCACTTCCTTCAAAGTACTGAAGAGCATATGATACTTCATTCTTCCTTGAAACCAAATTGCTCCTGAAGTGGTTCTCCATGTTCTGAATCCATAGCTCTGCCTCCGGCTGGGTTTTCGGTCCAGAGAATACAAGTCCAACTTCATTCATCATCTACTGGGTCCAAGGGTTTTAGGGTGAGATAAGAGAGAGGTGGGGAGGAATACACACAATACAAACAATAGTTTTGAAGAAATGAGTATTATTTTGTGGCTGTCAGAAAAACATCAAACAAATGACAGCTCACAAATCGCCGCATCTAACGGAAGTATATAACATGGGTTTGGTCTTCTAAAGGTCAAATAATTCTTCAGATTCTTCAAGTCTTCGGAGTCTTCAACTGTTGTAGCTTTAACTCTTCTAATGCATGGTGAAATCCTCTTTACTCCGAAATGGTCATCGGTTGTCCGATATATTGTCCTTCTTGGAGCGGCTTTAGTTGATCCTCCATGTGGTCAAAAGGGAAAGGGGAATATTCTAACTATTTGAGGTACGAGATGTTATTTGATAAAATCAGAAAAGATGGGAAGTAATAGATTCATTTGAAAATAAAGTTTTAGATATTTCCTGTCCAAGGGGCTTTTCGATTCCTAGGGTCACGTCCTACAGTCAACATGTGCTCTGATACCATATCTGTAGCGACCCGACCTCAGACGATCAAGTCTCTGTGTATCTGTGCCATCCCTGGATCGGTATGCTGGCACACACAGTACATAAATGTATATATCAAAGTGCAATCACATGTATAAATAACGTAAAACTGATATATACCTCATAAGTCTCAGCGGAAACAAATAATCGGGTGTGGAGTCCCATCAACGCCATCGGCAGGTTGAGTGTAGACCGTAACCCTGTACCGTACTCTTACTCGTCGAAAGGAACATATCTGCAGCATGAGACGTTGCAGTCGTGTAGGTCAGTACATTGAATGTACCAGCAAGATCACAATATGAGGAAAGCAGATGATAAAACTATTCTATATGCAATATGGTTTTGTGGCTGTGTCTGATGTTTTTGCGTAAAAGCTGGTTTTATTTCCCCTACAACAAAGGAATATCAGGAGTCTGTACTACGGAGTTTTCTGTCATGACATGGTTCCGCCAACCGATGTCCCATACCCAAATCATCATAAGTTGCCCACAATTAAATTATCAGTCCGGTGTTAAGAGTTTCGAGATAGTTCCAAGTCCAGAGGATCAAATTGTCCATAACCGGGGACATGGCTAATCGATTAGGTTTTAACCCTCTGCAGAGGTTTGTACACTTTACCCGCAAGATTCGATCCCTCTCTTTACATTCTCGCGCTTCATGGTGTTTGAGAACAAGATGACCGAAACATGGTCTTCCGAAGAGTTCCTTTGACCACTGTCCGGTGCTCATCGAATCCTACCGTAGTTCTACATCTGCTAGCACCGTCCCAGCCAGAGTCACAACTAAGGTCAACCAAGCCAGAGCCCATAGTGACTTGCGGTTGCACAGGTAAGCTTCCGGGCATGAAGTATTCTTCCATCTCTTTGAGTCTGGGTGAAGCTTTCCGCAAGATGTCATGGCGCTTCTCCATGCATCCCGGCCAACCAGTGGTTTCTCCAGGGTGCCCGTCAACCGTCCTTCACCCAGTAGTGTGTATTGAATTCTTGTCTCGAGTCTCGAAATCTTGAGGAGTCCTGAAGATGCAGTCCTTGCAGATGCCATCATGAAGTTGTCATCTTTGTCGTAAAGTCCTTCATTCTCACCCCACTCCCGAGCACTCATACCAAACCCCGTCTACTACAGCGTAGCATTAAAACTATATATGTCCCGGGCTTGGTAACAGGGAGGTGGGTTCCTACCTCATGCATTCTACTCAACTACAAGAATCAATATCACTATTGGAGAAGTTGTTGCAAGGATGACACTAAATGCAATAAAAATATAGGTATGAAAAACATGGTCAAAGTGAACTTGCCTTGTATGTTGATGAAGATATAAACGCTCTCGGAAACTTGATAAAACTATTCGTCACTCCGATGTAAATCTATATAGTCAAACATGGTAATCATATAAGCAATCGTCCTAGCAAACAATACTAGCACTCAAAATAACAATGAAAAAGCAAGAAGAAAACCAAATAAAAACCAAAGGAAAACTTCGAAAGAAAACTTCAAGGAAAACTAGTGGAGACCAAATTCACACAAATCTTACATAACATAACTAAATTACTCTAATAACTTTTATACAGTAAAGAAAATAAAATTCTAATAAAACAAGAAATTTTTTTACTAAAGCATTTACTAGCAAAAGGAACTAGTATGAAAACTATTGTAAATGACTAGTTAACACCAGAACAACTATAACAACTAGCAAAAGACAAAATTAAACAATACTAAAATAATTATCAAACTAATTTACTCCTAAATAACAGAATCAATGACAACATATAATGAAGTGGCAAAAAGAGTTACTTTTGAAACTAATGGAACTACTTTTATCAACTATCACTATGAACTAAACAAACAAATACTAAAATAATAGCTAAACACTAGTAAATAACAACAAAAAATTTATCTACTGCAGTCTAACATAAACATATGAAAACATGTAAAAATTTACAAAAAGAATTAACTAAAAATAATTAAAAACACTAATTATATGACTAAAACAACTACATAAGCAAAACAGTACTGTTTTCACAATAAACCTAATTTAAAATAAACTATAAATAAGCCACTACATGCTACTGGATAAACAAAACAATAACAAAACAGTAGCAAAAAGAATCAACCAAAAATCTATTCTAGAGTTTAAACTAGAGCCAAAACGGTGTTTGAAGCATATTTGAACTAATTCAAATTTAAACTACTCAAATTCCAAATTTCATATCACTAACAGAAACTTCATAAAATTTGTGACACATTGCAATTGGAATCACTCAAAAACATCAAGTATGCTAAAAGATACAAGCAATATAAGATTGAAACTTGTTCTGTTTTTAAAACAGAAACGAAAAAAACAAAAAAAACAATCGGGCACTAGCTACGTGGCCCATTGCTACTGGGCTAAACTGGTGGGCGATCCGTAACTAAACGGCGCTCGGCCAAAAACTAACTAAACCGCGCACATACGAAATAAAAGAAACCGGTCGGCTAAACCGATCCGGACTAAACCGTAAAAAAACCAAACTAAAAAAATAAACCTAACCGTTCATCCATCTAATCTATAACGTAGATTTAGAATCGGATGGAGGAGGGGAAGTGGAGAGCTCACCGTGGGGAAGGTCGACGGCGAGCGGCTCGGACATCGTCGGCAGCGGCGCTCCGATCGTCGGCGGGCTCCGGCGAGAGTACGGGCAGACGCGGCGTTCGACAGCGAGTCCAGCGGTGGTCGAGATAGTGCCGTAGGTGGACGGAGGAGGTCGGCAGCGAGGTCGAGGCGGCGGTGGCGTTCGGGGATGCTGCAGGTGAGGCCTCCGGTGGTCCTCGGTGATGGGGAAGATGCCCAGGTGATGTAGGGGAGCAAGGGGGGCTGGGGGTGGTCTCAGGGATGGGTGGGGTGGTCGGGGTTATGCGGTAGGGCAGAAATGGCGCGGCGGCGGCGCTCTGCTCCGGCGAGCGACAGGCGGCGAGGGAGAGGGGTTCAGGGGTCGGGGAGGGGCGGAATGGGTCGAGGGAAAAAGGGGCATTTATAGGGGAGGGTACTTGGAGGAGAGGGAAGCTCCGGAAGGAAAGGGGAGCAGCGGTGGATCCGGTTGCCGGCGAGAAGGAAAGGGGCGCGGGGAGGGGGAAGGTGATCGCGCGAGACACGCGAGCGGTCGGTGGGTCCCACGTGCAGAGAGAGGAGGGGAAAGGAAAGAGGGATCAGGCGGGCGAATCCTACGGGATTCGGTCGCGGTTGCGCGCAGCTGGGCCGGCCCGTCTGGTGGGCCACGGGAGAGAGAGAGAGGTAGCTGGGCCTGGGGTCTTCAGTCGTTTTTTAAAAGTTTTTCCTATTCTTTTTAAACACAGAACAAAAAGAAAGAAATAAACAAAATAAATAATAAATGTATATAGGCATATAATGTATCAAAATGACCGCAAAAATAAATCCTACAACATGAACATTTTTACAAAGTGAAATAAAATACACAAAAATTCTAATAAATAAAAAAGTACTTCTGATGCAATTAAAATTCAAAATAAAACTACTTTAAAATACCAAAATTATTTCAAACTTAATTTTCTCCATTTTTCTAATGTAAGGAATCATTTTACCCTATTTTCTATATATTTTAATTTTGGAGAAAATAATTTGAAATAAAACCAAATAACTCCAAATGGTTTTGAATTTAAAAAAAAAAATCAAACCATCTTCAAACCTTTCTTCATACTTCCAACTCATATTTCATATGTTTTGAAGAAGTCATTTTACCTTCTCTCATGAAAATCGTTGAGTTGCATAAAGTTTATAAATTTGAAATACCTTCAAAATGAAATTCAAAAATCTTTCGAAACCCTTTTTGTTTCTGGGAGAAGTCATGTTTTCTTCACTCTAGGGTTGTGGTGATGAAATAAATTTGAATTCCATTGAGATCAAATGCAAGGATGAAAGTTTGGGAAGTCATTTCATTCCCTCTCATTCAACTTTCAAAAAGTTTCCAATTTTACTCAATTTCACACAATCAATCACCCATAATCAAACAAATAATCAAAGTGATTTATTTAATATAACATTCCAAAATTTAGAATTTTGGGATGTTACAACACCTCCCTCTGATATTATTTGCACCAAAAATTCTTAATTATTCAGAAAAATCGTATTAAATTTTCAGACCATTCTAAGAACTTTTATTTTGGGTCATTTTTTATTACATGGGAAATTCAGAAAACAGACAAAACATGGCATTTTATTTTATTTAACTAATAAAAACAGAAGACAAAAGATAGGGACATAAGGTAGTGGTTACTAAATTCATCAACTTCATACCTCTAAAAAATGATCCATTAATAAGGTTGATCAGGTCTTATCAATAACCACTTTCGATTAGCATGAAACCGAAGAACTTTCGTAAATCAGTAAGTTACCTCAACGGGGATGTCAATGTCCCCAACAATAAGCATTTCATATTACCTTTTCGCAGTAGGTAGAGGTATTTGGAAACTTCCACTAGTGATTGTCGGAGATTTTTCAATAACATTAATACCATTCACTTGGAATTGTTTCTTTGAAAAGTGCACCGTATGCTCATTACCATTGATATGAAAATGACCTGATACGTCTCCAACGTATCTATAATTTTTGATTGTTCCATGCTATTATATATTCTGTTTTGAATGTTTAATGGGCTATTTATACACTTCTATATTATTTTTTGGACTAACCTATTAACCGGAGGCCCAACCCAAATTGCTATTTTTTTTGCCTATTTCAGTGTTTCGCAGAAAAAGAATATCAAACGGAGTCTAAACGGAATGGAACCTTCGGGAGCGTTATTTTTTTTGGAACAAATGTGATCCATAGGACATGGAGTGGACGTCAAGCAATCAACGAGGAGGCCACAAGGCAGGGGGCGCGCCTACCCCTGGACGCGCCCTCCACCCTCGTGGGCCACTAGTGGCTCCACCGACCTAGTTCTTCCTCCTATATATACCTACGTACCCCCAAACCATCGAGGAGCACCACGAAAACCTCATTCCACCGTCGCAACCTTCTGTACCCGTGAGATCCCATCTCGGGGCCTTTTTCGGCACTCCGTCGGAGGGGCATCGATCATGGAGGGCCTCTACATCAACTCCATGGCCCCTCCAATGATGTGTGAGTAGTTTACCTCAAACCTTCAGGTCCATAGTTATTAGCTAAATGGCTTCTTCTCTCTCTTTGGATTTCAATACAAAGTTCTCCTCGATTCTCTTGGAGATCTATTCGATGTAATCTTCTTTTGCGGTGTGTTTGTCGAGATCCGATGAATTGTGGGTTTATGATCAAGATTGTCTATGAACAATATTTGAATCTTCTATGAATTCTTTTATGTATGATTGGTTATCTTTGCAAGTCTCTTCGAATTATCAGTTTGGTTTGGCCTACTAGATTGATCTTTCTTGCAATGGGAGAAATGCTTAGCTTTGGGTTCAATCTTGCGGTGCTCGATCTCAGTGACAGAAAGGGAAACGACACATATTGTATTGTTGCCATCGAGGATAAACAGATGGGGTTTATATCATATTGCGTGAGTTTTTCCCTCTACATCATGTCATCTTGCTTAAAGCGTTACTCTGTTCTTATGAACTTAATACTCTAGATGCATGCTGGATAGCGGTCGATGTGTGGAGTAATAGTAGTAGATGCAGGCATGAGTCGGTCTACTTGTCACGGACGTGATGCCTATATACATGATCATACCTAGATATTCTCATAACTATGCTCAATTCTATAAATTGCTCGACAATAATTTGTTAACCCACCGTAATACTTATGCTATCTTGAGAGAAGCCACTAGTGAAACCTATGGCCCCCGGGTCTATTTTCCATCATATAAGTTTCCAATCTATTTTACTTTGCAATCTTTACTTTCAATCTATATCATAAAAATACTTAAAATATTTATCTTATCATTATTATCTCTATCAGATCTCACTTTTGCAAGTGGTCGTGAAGGGATTGTCAACCCCTTGCAAGGTTCTTATTTGTTTGTGTAGGTGCAAGGGACTTGAGCGTGGCATCCTACTGGATTGATACCTTGGTTCTCAACAACCGAGGGAAATACTTACGCTACTTTGCTGCATCACCCTTTCCTCTTCAAGGGAAAACCAACGCACTGCTCATTAGGTAGCAAGAAGGATTTCTGGCGCCATTGCTGGGGAGTCTATGCACAAGTCAAGACATACCAAGTACACATCACAAACTCTTATCCCTCTCATTACATTATTTTCCATTTGCCTCTCATTTTCCTCTCCCCCACTTCACCCTTGCCGTTTTATTCGCCCTTCTTTTGTTCGTCTTTCCATTTGCTTTGATGCCTTACTTGGCTCGTTTGCTTGTCTGGTTGGAATAGTTGTTTATTTATTGCTAAACAGAGAACCTAAGATCTATGGATCCTCATCCGCTTGCCAATCTTTTTAAGAATCCAATTATGATGAACCAATTGTTAGTGAGTTTTGTGCACTAGATTATCTTTATGAAGTTTTGCTTGAAATTCGTGAATCTGAAAATTGTGATGAAGTACTTTATGGAGTGATTCACGATGGATCTTTGAATAGAAAGCATGATTGCAATGATCATAGTATAAATTATATTAATGTCAATTGTGCTTATAATATGCAAAACCCTAAACTTGGGGATGCTAGTTTTGCTATGTCTACTACTTGTTGCAATGATCATGATTGGGGTGATTCTTCTTATGATCTTGAAAATTTATTTAAGCCCCATGATGAATATGAGATTGATAATAATGTTTGAAATAATATTGAAAGTGTGTTTGGAAGAGTGTCAACTTTAGATCCCACATATTTGGAGAATTTTCAATCTTATGAAGTTTTTGATAAAAGTGGGTTTGGAGAGGTCATGACTTTAGTAAATGTTAATCCCACTATTTTGGAAGAGGTCAACTTTGCATACATGTGGATCGTGTTAAGAATATGTTTTTTGATAGCTATATTGTTCAATTTGATTATGATCCTACATGTAATTATTATGAGAGAGGAAAATATGGTGGTAGAAATTTTCATGTTACTAAATTACCTCTCGTTATGTTGAGATTGCTATTGTTTCTTTCCGCTTCCTTTCATATGCTAGTTTTTGCTTGCCTTGATAATTTGTTTTCCTATAAGATGTGTATGCATAAGAAGTATGTTAGACTTAGATGTGTTTGTCACGTGTTTTATGATGCTCTCTTTGTGCTTCAATTCTTGTCTTTCATGTGAGCATCGTTGAAATCTTATGCCTAGCTATAACGCTTTAAAGAAAAGAGCTTGTTGGGAGACAACCCAATATTTTTCCTTGCTGTTATTCAATAAAGAATTCATCTAGCCTCTGTTTAGATATGGTTTTGTGCTTTTAATTAGTGTTTGTTCCAAGTATAACCTTTGGGAAGACTTGGGGAAAGTCTTTGCAATCTTGCTGTAAAAAACAGAAACTTTAGCGCTTGCAAGAATTGCTGCCATTTTTTATTGGAGAGTAATATTTAGTTAATTATTTTTTAATATGATTAGTAGATAAATTCCTCACGTCCAGAAATTTATTTTAGAATTTTTGGGGTTCCAGAAGTATTCGAAACCTACAGATTACTAAAGACTGTTCTGTTTTTGATAGATTCTCTTTTTCGTGTGTTGTTTGCTTATTTTGATGAATCTATGGCTAGTAATAGAGTTTATGAACCATAGAAATGTTGGAATATAGTAGGTTTAACACCAACATAAATAAAGAATGAGTTCATTACAGTAACTTGAAGTGGTGGTTTGTTTTCTTTTACTAACGGAGCTCACAAGATTTTCTTTTAAGTTTTGTGTTGTGAAGTTTTCAAGTTTTGGGTAAAGATTTGATGGATTATGGAGCAAGGATTGGCAAGAGCCTAAGCTTGGGGATGCCCTAGGAACCCCAAGGTAAAATTCAAGGACAACAAAAAGCTTAAGCTTGGGGATGCCCCGGAAGGCATCCCCTCTTTCGTCTTCGTCTATCGGTAACTTTACTTGGGGCTATATTTTTATTCACCACATGATATGTGTTTTGGTTGGGGCATCTTGTATGATGTGAGTCTTTGCTTTTTAATTTATCACAATAATCCTTGCTGTACACACCTTTTGAGAGACACACACATGATTCGGAATTTGTTAGAATACTCTATGTGCTTCACTTATATCTTTTGAGCTATATAGTTTTTGCTCTAGTGCTTCACTTATATCTTTTAGAGCACGGTTGTGGTTTTATTTTATAGAAATTATTGATCTCTCATGATCCACTTATATTGTTTTGAGAGTCTTAAACAGCATGGTAATTTTTTTTAATTGTGAAATTAATCCGAAGGTGATAGGCATCTAAGATGAGCATAATAAAAACTTCCATATTGAGTTCATTGAATATCATGAGAAGTTTGATACTTGATAAGTGTTTTGAGATATAAAGGTGGTAATATTAGAGTGTGCTAGTTGAGTAATTGGGAAATTGGGAAATACTTGTGTTAAGGTTGGCAAGTCCCGTAGCATGCACGTATGGTAAAAGTTGTGTGACAATTTTGACACATAAGGTGTTATTTTATTGCTTTCCTTATGAGTGGCGGTCGGGGACGAGCGATGGTCTTTTCCTACCAATCTATCCCTCTAGGGGCATGCGTAGTAGTACTTTGCTTCGAGGGCTAATAAACTTTTGCAATAAGTATATGAGTTCTTTATGACTAATGTGAGTCCATGGATTATACACATTCTCAACCTTCCACAATTTTCCAGCCTCTACAGTACCGTGCATTGCCCTTTCTCGCCATGAGAGTTGGTGTAAACTTCGCTGGTGCATCCAAACCCCGTGATATGATACGCTCTATCACACATAATCCTCCTTATATGTTCCTCAAAACAGCCACCATACCTACCTATCATGGCATTTCCATAGCCATTCTGAGATATATTGCCATGCAACTTTCCACCGTTACGTTTATTATGACACGCTCCATCATTGTCATATTGCTTTTCATAATCATGTAGTTCACATCGTATTTGTGGCAAAGCCACCATTCATAATTTTTCATACATGTCACTCTTGATTCATTGCATATCCCGGTACACCGCCGGAGGCATTCACATAGAGTCATATTTTGTTCTAAGTATTGAGTTGTAATTCTTGAGTTGTAAGTAAAAAAAGTGTGATGATCATCATTATTAGAGCATTGTCCCATGTGAGGAAAGGATGATGGAGACTATGATTCCCCCACATGTCGGGATGAGATTCCGGACTAAATAAAAAAAGAGGCCAAAGAAAAAAAAGGAAGGCCCAAAAAATGAGAGAAAAAGAGAAAAGGGACAATGTTACTATCCTTTTTCCACACTTGTGCTTCAAAGTAGCACCATGATCTTCATGATAGAGAGTTTCCTATGTTGTCACTTCATATACTAGTGGGAATTTTTCATTATAGAACTTGGCTTGTATATTCCAATGATGGGCTTCCTCAAAATGCCCTAGGTCTTCGTGAGCAAGCAAGTTGGATGCACACCCACTTAGTTTCTTTTGTTGAGCTTTCATACATTTATAGCTCTAGTGCATCCGTTGCATGTCAATCCTTACTCCTCTCATTGACATCAATTGATGGGCATCTCCATAGCCTATTGATTAGCTGCGTCAATGTGAGACTTTATACCTTTTTGTCTTCTCATAACCCCCATCATTATACTTTATTCCACCCATAGTGCTATATCTATGGCTTGCGCTCATGTATTGCGTAAGGGTTGAAAAGGCTGAAGCGCATTAAAAAGTATGAACCAATTGCTCGGCTTGTCATCGGGGTTATGCATGATGAGAACATTTTGTGTGATGAAATTGAAACATAGCCTAACTATATGATTTTGTAGGGATAAGCTTTCTTTGGCTATGTTATTTTGCTAAGTCATAATTGCTTGGTTAGCATGTTTGAAGTATTATTGTTTTTATGTCAACATTAAACTTTTATCTTGAATCTTTTGGATCTAAATATTCATGCCACAATGAAAAGAATTACATTGAAAATTATGCTAAGAAGCATTCCGCATCAAAAATTCTATTTTTATCATTTACCTACTCGAGGACGAGGAGGAATTAAGCTTGGGGATGCTTGATACGTACGTCTCCAACGTATCTACAATTTTTGATTGTTCCATGCTATTATATATTCTGTTTTGGATGTTTAATGGGCTATTTATACACTTTTATATTATTTTTTGGACTAACCAATTAACCGGAGGCCTAGCCCAAATTGTTGTTTTTTTGCCTATTTCAGTGTTTCACGGAAAAATAATATCAAACGGAGTCCAAACGGAATGAAACCTTTGGGAGCGTGATTTTTGGAACAAACATGATCCAGAGGACTTGGAATGGACGTCAAGCAATCAATGAGGAGGCCACGAGGTAGGGGGGGCGCGCCCTCTACCCTCGTGGCTTCACCGACCTACTTCTTCCTCCTATATATACATACGTACCCCCAAACCATCAAGGAGCACCATGAAAACCTAATTCCACCGCCGCAACCTTCTGTAGCCGTGAGATCTCATCTCGGGGCCTTTTCGGACGCTCCGTCGGAGGGGGCATCGATGACGGAGGGCCTCCACATCAACTCCATGGCCCCTCCGATGATGTGTGAGTAGTTTACCTTAGACCTTCGGGTCCATAGTTATTAGCTCGATGGCTTCTTCTCTCTCTTTGGATCTCAATACAAAGTTCTTCTGTATTCTCTTGGAGATCTATTCGATGTAATCTTCTTTTGCGGTGTGTTTGTCGAGATCCGATTAATTGTGGCTTTATGATCAAGATTATCTATGAACAATATTTAAATCTTCTCTGAATTCTTTTATGGATGATTTGTTATATTTGCAAGTCTCTTCGAATTATCAGTTTGGTTTGGCCTACTAGATTGATCTTTCTTGCAATGGGAGAAGTGCTTAACTTTGGGTTCAATCTTGCGGTGCTCGGTCCCAGTGACAGAAAGGGAAACGACACGTATTGTATTGTTGCCATCGAGGATAAAAAGATGGGGTTTATATCATATTGCATGAGTTTATCCCTCTACATCATGTCATCTTGCTTAAAGTGTTACTCCGTTCTTATGAACTTAATACTCTAGATGCATGCTGTATAGCGGTCAATGTGTGGAGTAATAGTAGTAGATGCACGCAGGAGTCGGTCTACTTGTCACGGACGTGATGCCTATATACATTATCATACCTAGATATTCTCATAACTATGCTCAATTCTATCAATTGCTCTACAGTAATTTGTTTACCCACCGTAATACTTATGCTATCTTGAGAGAAGCCACTAGTGAAACCTATGGCCCCTAGGTCTATTTTCCATCATATAAGTTTCCAATCTATTTTACTCTGCTATCTTTACTTTCAATCTATATCATAAATATACCAAAAATATTTATCTTATCATTATTATCTCTATCAGATCTCACTTTTGCAAATGGCCATGAAGGGATTAACAACCCCTTTATCACGTTGGTTGCAAGGTTCTTATTTGTTTGTGTAGGTGCAAGGGACTTGAGCGTGGCCTCCTACTGGATTGATACCTTGGTTCTCAAAAACTGAGGGAAATACTTATGCTACTTTGCTGCATCACCCTTTCCTCTTCAAGGGAAAACCAACGCAGTGCTCAAGAGGTAGCATGACCTTGCTTTTATTGCAATCAATAACAACCCCTGCAGTATTCAAAAACGGTCTAACAAGGATAATCGACATGTTGTCGTCCTCGGGCATCTCAAGTATAACAAAGTGACTCAAAATAGTAACATTAGAAATAACAACGGGCACATCCTCACAAATACCGATAGGTATGGCAGTAGATTTGTCAGCCATTTGCAATTATATTTCATTAGGTGTGAGATTATTCAAATCAAGTCTTTTATATAAAGAGAAAGGCATAACACTAACACTAGCTCCCAAATCACATAAAGCAGTTTTCACACAATTACTTTTGATGGAGCAAGGTATAGTTGGTATTCCCAGATCTCCATGTTTTTTAGGTACTCCATCCTTAAAAGTATAATTACCAAGCATAGTGGAGATTTCAGCTTTCGGTATTTTTCTCTTATTGGTGATGATTTTTTTTCATATACTTTGCATAAGGAGGCATTTTAAGGATATCAGTTAAGCGAGTACGCAAAAAGACTGGCCTCAGCATTTTAGCAAAGCATTCAAATTCCTCATCATCTTTCTTTTTAGTTGACTTAGGTGGAAAGGGCATAGGTTTTTGAACCCACAATTCTCTTTCTTTACCGTGTTTTCTAGCAACAAAGTCTATTTTATCACATCTTTTATTTTTAGGTTGTGGGTATCAAGATCATTGTTAGGTTCTTCATTATTTGGCTAACTATCTGCATGAACCACATCATTAAATTTTTCATTATTAGAAGGTGAGTGTTCACTACCAGGTTGAGTTTCAGCATCAGAGATAGAGATTTCTTTATCAGGAGGTTTTTCTACTTCAGGTTCACTAGAGCATGCAAATTCCTATCATTTTTCTTCTTATTTTTCTTTTTAGAAGGACTACGTGCATCAGTGTTAGCTCTTTGAGAGTCTTGTTCAATTCTCTCTGGGTGCCCCTCAGGATAAAGTAGTTCCTGAGTCATTTTACCTCCTCTAGTTGCTACTCTAATAGCAAAGTCATGTATGTTATTGTTCATTTCATCTAGCAACTCTCTTTGAGATTTAGCAACTTGTTCTAACTGGGTTTCAACCATAGAAGCATGTTTTCCCACACCTTTAACATCATTTGAGATTCTAAATAACAAGTCACTCAAGTGAGCAATCATATCAGAGTTGTATTTCGATTGTTTCATAACATTTGCATTGAAGTGATCTTGTTTTCTAATATAGTTTTCAAACTCATAAAGGCATTGGCTAGGGTGCGTATTGTGAGGATTGTCATTATCATTGAACTTCATTAGATAATTTACCTCTACCACGTTACGCAGTGGTGGTGTATTAAGCCCATGTATTTCTTCAATAGGAAGTAAAATTTTGACATCCTCGGTTTTAATACCTTTTTCGTTCATGGATTTCTTTGCCTCTTGCATATCTTCAGGACTGAGATATAAGATACCCCTCTTTGCCGGGGTGCTGATCCACGGGCACCTATGGGACCGGCGGGCCGGGTCCCTTTCGGTTCGGCGGGGGCGGAGATCGTGCAAAGAGCAAATCGAGGCGAAGCACGCGAGCGATTTACCCACGTTCAGGCCGCACGGATGCGTAAAACCCTACTCCTGCTTTGTGGTTTTGTATTGATTTCTAGCTCGGGAGCGCGGAGTGCTACAGTACACACCAGCGGCTAGCAAGACCGAGCGTGAGAGTTCGAACTGGCTAACCCCCCCCCCCCTTACGTTGCACACGGGCCTCCTTTTATATGCTCAAGGGGTTACCGACAGGTGGCAACGGAGGTAAAGGGCAAAAATGGAAAGGTGCTGTGGTAGGCACAGCTACCTGTTACAGTGTATCATACCTAAACCTGGCGGCAGGGGACAAGGGCATTAATTGCCCGTCTGTGTCGCCTAAACAGTACCGAAAGGGACCGCTAGGGACGCCACCGTTTGCCACGATGGTTATCTTGTCAGCGCCTGCTTGCCACCGCGTACCCCTAGCTGCACGGCCTCCTGCCACGTGTGCTTGGGAGGGTCCTAGAGCGACACGTTGGCGGGTGTGCTGGAGCGCGTGCATGAAGCAGGGGTTTCCCGCGGCAAGCTCCTTGCCGCGGTCATCGTCTTGTCGTGTTCGGGAGCTTGTCGCTCACCGGGCCTCGCCGGGACGCGTGGCGCGTCGCGGCAAGTTTTCTTGGTATGCCTTGGTTGGCCTTCCCGGCAAGCTCCTCTTGCCGGGGTTTTGTTTCCTTCCCGGCCAGCTCCTCTTGCCGGGGCCTTGGTTCGAGCACTTTGTTCTTGAATGGTCTTCAAAGTAGCCGCGGAGGGTCTTGGCGGTCACTCGGCAAGCCTTGCCGCGGGATGCTGCGACTGCCCGTGCACAAGTTCGGGATACTAGGGTACCCCTACTCTAGTACACCGACAGGAGCCCCCGGGCCTGGGCCAGACACGGTGCCGAGCGCTGTTGGGCCAGGCCCAAAACAGTGCACGGGCACGCGCGGCCTAGGTCACGCCGCATATCTCACTCCGTGTCCACCGCGCACGCCCAGAACAGCACGCGTCAAACGCGGCGTCGTGGGTGACGTGGGCGGCGTGCGCGGGGCTAAGCCCCGCGAGCATGCGTCAGGCCATGATGAAGGGGACGGTTCACGCCCTCCTCCCTAAACGGAGGTAGGCGTGGGAGCGTGGTGCATTTACTGGACGGGGCCGGTGCGCGGTTTTCGAGGCGTCCACTCCCCGCGATCACGGGGTGGGGCGAGGCCGCCTCATCCGTCGCCTCGGTTCTGCATCCCCGCCACGCGGCTCCCATGCGCTTGGGGTCGCGGACGGTGGAGGTGGGAAACTGGGCCGTCGCGAGCAGAGGCAGCGGGTCGGCCCCGACTCCCTGCTCTTCCCGTGCCTTGATTCGCTGAGCGGGGCGGCCGAGCCCCCACCTCGCTCCTTTATAAAGAGCGGGAGGGGAGCACAGAAGCCCGCACTCTCTCATCTCCTCCTTGACCTACCTCCTGAAGAGAGGGACAGGAAAGGGATTATGGGCATCTTATCTTTTTAATTTGTAAGCCTTCGGGCCTTAGCTGCATCTAAAACTTGTAATCCTCTCTTTCATGTTTTTCATCCTCTATGGACTGTACCTGAGTGGGATGTTTTTTAATGAAAAGGGGATGCTTGCCGGGTTATTTGTCTTGCGGGTTGAACCCACGCCAAGGGGCAAATCCTTGGTATCCCTCGGACAGACATTTCATCTCCCGGCAACAGGCCCTGCCGCCTTCCCACGTCGCTCGACCTTTATCACGCCTTTGACGGAGGCGGGAACGAGGTGGGTGCGGCCTCCTCGTTTCATCCCTTTGCTGCCGCGACTACGACCAAACTTGGCCGCGGGAACGAGCCCCAGGGCCTAGAGTTGAGGGAGCATGACAGTTTTCGGGAAGAAACGCGGTTTCGCATTCCCCAGTCCATAAGAGGATGCATGATGAGGGACGAAAGACTTATCTGATATCGCAGCCCCCGGCAACTCTGGCTTGCCGTGGATGAATCTTGGTACTCGCAGCCCCCAGCAACACTGGCTTGCCGGGGCCCAGGTGCAGGCGCGCCCTTCTTCTCCTTTTCGTCCTCAAGCGGTCTGGCCAGGATATGCGAGCCCTGCGAACGAAAGAAAAGCAAAGGGACGGACACTCGACCTCTAAGCTAGGGGTTAGCCGCTGTTAGGCACTATCAACCCTAACCAAGGACGAGACTCGACCTAGCATGCATGCTATAACCCCGGGATGCCAGCGCTTCATTTACTTGTGCTCAGGGTCTGCGCCTGGCTTTGTACAAAGGATTACATGCAACAGCGGCAAGACTTGTACAAAAGGGTGGTTGCCGGACAGGGTCCAACAACCGCGCCTTACGGGTAAAACTTACGAAGATGCTCGATGTTCCAGGAGTTGCTCACTGGTACGCCATCTTCGGTCTCAAGGCGGACAGCGCCAGGCCTTGTGACTCGCTTCACCCGGTAAGGGCCTTCCCACTTCGGCGTCAACTTGTTGGAACTCTTGGCGGACTGAACGCGCCGAAGAACAAGGTCGCCTTCCTCGAGACTTCTGGCGTTAACTCTGCGGCTATGGTAGCGGCGCAAAGCTTGCTGGTAGCGAGCAGCTCACACAGCAGCCTGAAGACGGTCTTCCTCAAGGAGCAGCGCGTCATCTTGTCGCAGCCGCTCTTGCTCGAGCTCATCATAAGCGAGCACTCGAGGTGACCCGTATACGAGTTCTGTGGGGATAACTGCCTCTGCTCCATAGACTAGAGCAAAAGGTGCCTGGCCAGTGGCTCGATTTGGCGTCGTCCTGATCGACCAAAGAACCACCGGCAGCTCCTCGATCCAGTTTCTTCCGCACTTGTGCAGCCTGTCGAAAGTTCTGGTCTTGAGCCCGCGCAGCACTTCAGCATTTGCCCTCTCCGCTTGACCGTTGCTCCTCGGGTGAGCAACAGAAGCGAAACAGACCTTGGCGCCAAGATCTTGGACGTACTGCATGAAGGTGCGGCTCGTGAATTGTGTACCGTTGTCGGTGATTATCCTGTTAGGGATCCCGAAGCGGTAAACAATCGACCTGAAGAACTTGACGGCTGACTGTGCGGTCACCTTCCTCACTGGTTCCACTTCCGGCCACTTTGTGAACTTGTCGATTGCAACGTACAAGTACTCAAAGCCCCCGACAGCTCGGGGAAAGGGGCCGAGGATGTCGAGCCGCCAGACCGAAAATGGCCAGGATAAAGGGATCGTCTGGAGAGCTTGAGCTGGCTGGTGTATCTGCTTGGAATGGAACTGGCACGCTTCACACTTGGTTACTTGTGCAGTTGCATCCTGGAGGGCTGTTGGCCAGAAGAAACCTTGCCGGAATGCTTTGCCGACAAGTGCTCTTGCGCCAATGTGGTGACCACATATGCCTCCGTGTATCTCTGCCAACAGCTTTTGTCCGTCTTCCCGGTGAATACACTTCAATTTCACACCGTTGAGTCTTCTTCTGTACAGTGTCTTGTCGATAAACTGGTACATACTTGACTGCCGGGCTACTCTTTCCGCTCCTTCTTGCTCTTCGGGAAGTTCTCCTGTCTGAAGGAAACGGACAATCTACTGCGCCCATGTTGGAGCTTGTGGCTCGACAACAAGGACTAAAGGCAACTCTGCTGCTGCGGGAACATCCGCTTCCACGGCAAGAACCTGCGGCTCTGCCGGAGCTTGACGTTCCCCGACAAGCTTGCCGGAGCAAAACTTGCCGGGAGCTTCTACTTCAACGGAACAAACCCTAGGGCCCGCCGGAGCATCTCGCTCTTCAGTGCTCTTGGTGTTGGTACCAGCTGCTGCGGGAACATCCGCTTCTACGGCGAGAAGTTGCGTCTCTGCCGGAGCTTGACGTTCCCCGACAAGCTTGCCGGAGCAAAACTTATCGGGAGCTTCTGCTTCGACGGAACAAACCCTAGGGCTTGCCGGAGCAGACTGCTCCTCAGCGCCTTCGGCGTTGATCTTAGGGACCTTCTTGGCGGCGGCTTCAGGAAGCTCTGCCGGCAAATAGTCACCAGAAATCAACTTCCTTTTCTTGCTCTGTCCAGTTGATGGTGTTACGGACGGTTGAGTCAGCTTGAGCACAAAGATTCCTGGTTCCACAGGTAGCTTAAGTGCGGCGCATTTTGACAGGCCATCAGCAATGGCGTTGTGAGCTCTTGGAACATGCTCCATTTGTAGGCCGTCAAAGTGCTCTTCTAGCTTTCTCACTTCGTCAACGTAAGCTTCCATCAACGGACTCTGATAATTCTTGTTTACTTGGCGGACGACAAGCTGTGAGTCACCCTTGACAATGAGCTTCTTGATCCCAAGGTCTGCCGCGATCCTGAGACCGGCAAGCAATCCCTCATACTCTGGAGTATTGTTTGTTGCTTGCTCCTTGGGAAAGTGCATCTGGACTACGTACTTGAGGTGCTCTCCGGTGGGTGCGATAAGCAGCACAACAGCGCTGGCGCCTTGCAGCGAAAAGGCACCATCAAAGTACATCAGCCACTCTTTGCTTACTTCCTTGTCGGGGATGCTTGTTTCTGGAATTTCTTCATCTGGTGTTGGCGTCCATTCTGCTATAAATTCTGCCAATGCTCTGCTCTGGATAGTTGAAGTACTTTCAAACTTGAGGCCAAAGCTCGACAGTTCCAGTGCCCACTCAACAGTCCTGCCTGTCGCTTCTGGATTCTGTAATATCCTCTTCAGCGGAAAGCGAGTGACAACTGTAATCTCATGTGCTTGGAAGTAATGGCGCAGCTTTCTCGAGGCCATGAGAAGGCCGAAAAGCAATTTCTGCACACCAGAGTACCTTGACCTAGCCCCCTGCAGAAGGGAACTGACAAAGTAAACTGGGCGCTGCACCATCTTCTTGTGTATCTTGTCGTGTATCTGCGCAGATCCATTTTTGTCGGGACCAGAGCTTGTCGGGGAAGCTCCCTGCTTGTCGCTGGATGCGCTTGCCGCGGTTGCTGGCTCATCATCTGCCTCCCTCTCTGCTACTAACGCAGCACTAACCACTTGATTGGTTGCCGCTATGTACAGCAGCAACTTCTCTTGTGGTTTAGGTGCGACAAGTATTGGAGGGGAGGACAGGTATCTCTTCAGGTCTTGCAGCGCAGCCTCCGCTTCCGGAGTCCATTTCATTGGACCTGCCTTTTTCAATAATTTGAAAAACGGCAGGGCGCGCTCAGCAGACCGAGAGATAAACCTGCTGAGAGCAGCCACGCAACCGGCAAGTTTCTGTACATCCTTGACGCGCTTTGGTGCTTCAATCTGCTCAATGGCCTTGATCTTGTCGGGATTGGCTTCAATTCCCCGCTGAGACACGAAGAACCCGAGAAGCTTGCCGGAGGGAACTCCAAACACACACTTCTCTGGGTTGAGCTTGAGGCTGATCTTGCGCAGATTTGCAAAGGTCTCGTCTAAATCTTGAATCAGGGTTGCTCTGTCCTTGCTCTTGACCACTATATCATCAATGTAGGCTTCCACATTTCTGTGTATTTGTGGCTCAAGAGCAACATGGACTACTCTCGCAAATGTCGAACCAGCATTTTTTTAATCCGAAAGGCATCCGTACGAAACAGTACATGCCACATGGAGTAATAAATGCGGTCTTCTCTTCATCCTCTTCTGTCATGAAGATCTGATGATATCCTGAGTATGCGTCAAGAAATGAAAGCAAATCACATCCGACTGTGGAGTCAACAATCTGGTCAATGCGCGGCAAAGGAAATGGGTCTTTGGGACAAGCTTTGTTAACATCGGTAAAATCGATACAAAGTCTCCATTTCCCGTTTGCCTTGCGCACGACTACAGGATTGGCCAACCACGTGGGATGGAGCACTCCTCTGACAAGGCCTGCTGCTTCCAGTTTCTTGATCTCTTCTGCAATGAATTCTTGGCGCTCCACTGCCTGCTTCCTGACTTTCTGCTTGACGGGCCGCGCATGAGGACAAACGGCAAGGTGGTGCTCAATCACTTTCTTGGGAACACCGGGGATGTTAGACGGCTGCCATGCAAACACGTCGACATTCGCCCGCAGGAAAGTAACGAGCGCGCTTTCCTATTTAGGGTTGAGCGTGGCACTGATGGTGAAGGTACCACCAGTGCCGTCCTCCTTGGCGGATACCTTCTTCGTCTCTGGCGGAGCTGCCATCGTCTTCTTGCACTTGCCGGTGGAGCTCGATGGTGCGTCCTCGACGGCAGCGCAGCACTCCGAAGAGGTGCGCTTGCCGGAGTGGGCATCAGAACTCTTGCCGGACTTGGTCTTCTTCCCCCCGGGAGCTTCAGCGGCAAGTGGATTACGATCTGCCATGGCTGCTGCTTCCCGGTATATCTTGTCGGCACAGATAAGAGCATCCTTCTTGTCGCCAGGGACAGAAATGACGCTTATCGGGCCTGGCATCTTCAGCATGTTATATGCGTAGTGAGAGGCTGCCATGAACTTGGCGAGTGCTGGACGGCCAAGTATCCCATTGTAAGGCAATGGAATATCGGCAACGTCGAATGTGACCTTCTCAGTCCTGAAGTTTAGCTCGCTGCCAAATGTTACCAGCAGCGTGACCTTCCCCTTCGGCTTGCTCCTTCCCGGGTTGATTCCTTGGAATGTGCCGGTCTCTTCGAGCTCGCTGTCAGGGATTTGGAGTTTCTGGAGTACAGCGGAGGAGATCAGGTTCAAGCCGGCCCCGCCGTCGACTAACATCTTAGTGACCTTGAGGTTGCGGATAGTTGGTGAAACCAACATCGGCAGGCACCCGACCGTAGTTGTGCGATCAGGGTGGTCCTCAATGTCAAAGATGATAGGCGTGCTGGACCATTTCAGAAGCTTGCGCGATTCGACAGGTGGTTCCGCTACATTGACTTCCCGCGCCCACTGGTTGAGTTGGCGGTGTGAAGTGTGCAGAGAAGCACCGCCGTCAACGCACAAGACCTTTGTGGCTTTCTGAAACTCCTGTTCACTGGTCTCAACATCATCCATGTCTTCGTCGTCGTCATCTTCATCGTTGTCGCGGCCGCGGGGAGGCCTGTCTCCTTGCCGCTGCTTGGCCTTGCTACGGCGTTCTCCCCGTCCGGCGCGCTTCTTGCCGGATTCTCCAGCACCCCCTTGGGCCCTCTCCTTGTCGCGCCACTCGTACTCAGCTTTTTGCTGCTGGACAAGCTGCTCGACTTTCTTGCAGCTCTGGAGGTCATGGCCCTTGGTGCGGTGAATCTTGCAGTATTGGTTGTCGGAGCCGTCCTGCTTGTCGGCGGCCGCCACGGCCTGGCAGTTGGTGCATGCGCCAACCTCCTTGCCGGAGCTACTGATCTTGGCTCGCTTGGCGCCGCTGTCGCTGCCGGACTGCTCAACGACCAGCACCTCTTTGTTCTGCTTCTTCCTGTTGTTGCGCCGCCGGTTTTTCTTTGCCGGGGCGGCATCCTCGCTGTCAGATCCCCCTGCTCCAGTGCTTTCTCCGGGGAATTTCCTCCCTTCCTCAGCGCGTGCACACTTGTCGGCCAGGGCATATAGCTCGCTGACGTCCCGAATCTTGCACATCGCCATCTCCTCCCGCATCCTGCGGTTACGCACGTTCTGATGGAACGCGCTGATTACCGTGGCAGGGTGGATATTTGGGATGTTGTGCTGTACACGGCTGAACCTCTGGATATACTTGCGCAGGGGCTCTCCTTCCTTCTGGACGAGCAGATGAAGATCACTCTCTTGGCCATGAGGTTTGTGGCCGCCTGTGAAGGCGCCGACAAACTGATGGCATAGATCAGCCCAGGAGGATATGGAGTTGTCCGGCAAGTGCATGAGCCAGGACCTGACGTTGGGCTTGAGCACCAACGGGAAGTAGTTGTCAAGGATCTTATCGTCCCGCCCCCCAGTAGCCTGCACTGCGATGGTGTAGATGCTGAGGAACTCCGACGGATGCGACTTGCCGTCGTACTTCTCTGGTACATCTGGTTTGAAATTCTTCGTACTGGGCCACCGGACTTGCCGCAGCTCACGAGTGAACGCAGGGCAACCTACCGCATACGGCAAGTCGCCTGGTTCCCCTGGCGCAGGCATATCAACAGAGGGCCCAGCGCGCTGGTCTGATTGACGCCGCACTTCTCTCCGGCGCTCGATGCGAGTACGAGCGTCTTCTTGTTGTCGTTCTTGAAGAACTTGGCGCTGATCGCGACGAGCTCGCGGATCTGACAACGCGGTGGAGTCGCTGTCGAGGTGGACCCGGCGAGTCGGCGATCTTGGCCTTCGGGGTGGAGAGTGCACAGTAGTTGCACCCCCACCAGTCTTGTCGTCTCTGGCCCGTGCCTGGCTGGCTTGCCGCGGCTGAGACGTGCTCGGCTGCCGTGGAGTGTCGCCGTTGGCGAAGCCGATGAGACTCTGGATAGTGGCTCTCCAGTCGTCGATCTTGTCCGCCGCTGGAGGGTAGTCTAGGAGCAGCTGAGCTCGCGCCAAAGCTTCTGCTGCGGTGGCAGGTGGCGGTGGCGAACGGTGTGAGGAGCGGGATATGCTCGGACTTCTAACTACGTTAGAAGGAGCAGTATCTCGTCCAGGCGACCGTGTCTCGCTCGCGCCAGCAGGTTGACGTGCATGGTGGTCCTGAGCGCTCCGAGATCCACCAGCTCGATTTTGATCTAGCGAACGCATGGTAACGTGAGTACCATGACGCTGCCGGTCCCGCGCTTCCTGAGATGGGCGCGGTGCATGCACGGACGCCGAGGTCTTGGAGTGTGCCTGGTCATTGTGGGAGCCGGCTACGCCGCCGATGGGCAACGCAGCCTTGTCCTGGGACCTGGCAGCACCGTGAGTTCCCTCGTCGACGCGTGTCCTTCCGCCGGTGCCTGCCCCACCAACCGTTTGCTCCGGCGGTGGCTGGCTCGGCGCGGACGGAGCAGCTGCCTCCGAAACTTTCTTCTTCGGCGGCATGTTGATAAAGATGATGAAGATCTAGCTCGCGAGAACGCCGGATCTGGTTCACACAACTTCGACGCTCCCTACCTGGCACGCCAAAGATGCCGGGGTGCTGATCCACGGGCACCTATGGGACCGGCGGGCCGGGTCCCTTTCGGTTCGGCGGGGGCGGAGATCGTGCAAAGAGCAAATCGAGGTGAAGCACGCGAGCGATTTACCCACGTTCGGGCCGCACGGATGCGTAAAACCCTACTCCTGCTTTGTGGTTTTGTATTGATTTCTAGCTCGGGAGCGCGGAGTGCTACAGTACACACCAGCGGCTAGCAAGACCGAGCGTGAGAGTTCGAACTGGCTAACCCCCCCCCCCCCTTACCTTGCACACGGGCCTCCTTTTATATGCTCAAGGGGTTACCAACAGGTGGCAACGGAGGTAAAGGGCAAAAATGGAAAGGTGCTGTGGTAGGCACAACTACCTGTTACAGTGTATCATAACTAACCCTGGCGGCAGGGGACAAGGGAATTAATTGCCCGTCTGTGTCGCCTAAACAGTACCGAAAGGGACCGCTAGGGACGCCACCGTTTGCCACGATGGTTATCTTGTCAGCGCCTGCTTGCCACCGCGTACCCCTAGCTGCACGACCTCCTGCCACGTGTGCTTGGGAGGGTCCTAGAGCGACACGTTGGCGGGTGTGCTGGAGCGCGTGCATGAAGCGGGGGTTTCCCGCGGCAAGCTCCTTTCCGCGGTCGTCGTCTTGTCGTGTTCGGGAGCTTGTCGCTCACCGGGCCTCGCCGGGACGCGTGGCGCGTCGCGGCAAGTTTTCTTGGTATGCCTTGGTTGGCCTTCCCGGCAAGCTCCTCTTGCCGGGGTTTTGTTTCCTTCCCGGCCAGCTCCTCTTGCCGGGGCCTTGGTTCGAGCACTTTGTTCTTGAATGGTCTTCAAAGTTGCCGCGGAGGGTCTTGGCGGTCACTCGGCAAGCCTTGCCGCGGGATGCTGCGACTGCCCGTGCACAAGTTCGGGATACTAGGGTACCCCTACTCTAGTACACCGACACTCTTCTTCAAAGTTGGTTTAGGCGGTGGTTCAGGAAGAGTCCAATCATCATAATTTTTTGATATCTTATTCAATAATTCTTCAGCTTGCCCAATAGTTTGTTCCCTGAAAACACAACCAGCACAACTGTCTAGGAAATCCCTAGAAGCGTCGGTTAGTCCATTATAGAAGATATCAAATATTTCATCTTTCTTAAGAGGATGATCAGACAAAGCATTAAGTAATTGGCAAAGCCTCCCCAAGCTTGTGGGAGACTCTCTTCTTTAATTTCCACAAAGTTAAATATTTCCTGTAATGCAGCTTGTTTCTTATGAGCAGGGAAATATTTTTCAGAGAAGTAATAAATCATGTCCTGGGGACTACGCACATAACCAGGAGCAAGAGTATTGTACCAAGCCTTAGCATCACCCTTTAATGAGAATGTAAATAACTTGAGAATATAGTAATCATGAGTTTTCTCATCATGACTAAAAAGGGTGGCTATGTCACTCAACTTAGTAAGATGTGCCACAACAGTTTCAGTTTCATAACCATGGACAGTATCAGATTCAACCAAAGTAATTAACTCTGGGTTGATGGAGAATTCATAATCCTTATCATCAATAAAAATAGGTGAGGTAGCAAACTTAGGATCATATTGCATTCTAGCATTCATAGATTTTTCTTTGTACTTGCACAATAATTTCTCTAGATCATCTCTATCCTTACAAGCAAGAATGTCTCTAGTTGTCTCTTCATTCATAACATAGCCTTCTAGTACCTTAGGAAATCCATATCTAGGAGGGCTAGTTCTAGTAGGTGTTTCAAGATTATCAGTTTCAAGCTCATCATCAGATTCAACAACATCATGTTGTCTTACTCTAGCAATTTGTTCATCAAGAAAATCACCAAGTGGCACATCATTATCATCAAGCAAGGTACTAGCATCATCATAAGTATCATTCATAGCAGAAGTAGCATCATCAATAACTTGCGACATATAAGGATTAATAGCATGTGGTGGTGTTGCAAGTTTACTTATAACATAAGGTGAATTTAAAGCATAACTGGATGGCAGTTCCTTACCTCCCCTCGTCATAGAGGGATAGATCTTAGTCTTAGCATCCTTCAAATTCTTCATAGTGATAAATTGATAATAATCCCAAGTGACTCAACAAATATAGCTATGCTCCCCGGCAACGGCGCCAGAAAAAGGTCTTGATAACCCACAAGTATAGGGGATTGCAACAATTTTCGAGGGTAGAGTATTCAACCCAAATTTATAGATTCGACACAAGGGGAGCCAAATAATATTTGCAGGTATTAGCATCTAAGTTGTCAATTCAACCACGCTTGGAGATTAATTATCTGCAGCAACGTGATCAGTAGCAAAGTAGTATGATAGTTTTGATAGTAGTGACAGCAGCAACACTAAAGGTAACAGTGATAGCAGTAGTTTTGTAGCAAGTGCAACAGTAACGGTAGAGTAGTAACTTAGCAAGAACAATATAAGATAAATTTGTAGGCATTGGATCGGTAATTTGTTGGATGATATTCATCATGTGATAGTCATAACCTAGGGCGATACTATTGGGAACGCAGTATTTCAAAAAAATTCCTATGATGACGCAAGATCTATCTAGGAGATGCATATCAATGAGAGGGGAGAGTGTGTCTACGTACCCTCATAGACCGAAAGCAGAAGTGTTAAGGAACGCGGTTGATGTAGTCGAACGTCTTCGCGATCCAACCGATCAAGTACTGAACGCACGGCACCTCCGCGGTCTGCACACGTTCAGCTCGGTGACGTCCCTCGTACTCTTGATCCAGCTGAGGCCGAGGGTGAGTTCCGTCGGCACGACGGCGTGTTGACGGTGATGATGAAGTTACCGACGCAGGGCTTCGCCTAAGCACTACGACAATATGACCGAGGTGTAATACTGTGGAGGGGGGCACCGCACACAGCTAAAGATCAACTTGTGTGTCTATGGGGTGCCCCCTTCCCCCGTATATAAAGGAGGGGAGGAGGAGGTGCCCCATTCCCCCATATATAAAGGAGGGTATGAGGAAGAGGGCCGGCCTCAAGGGGCGCGGCCAAGGGGGTGTTCCTACTCCTAGTAGGAGTAGGTTTCCCCCTTTCCTAGTCCAAGTAGGAGAAGAAGGAAGGAGAGGAAGAAGAGAAGGAAAGGGGAGCCGCCCCCCTAGCCCTAGTCCAATACGGATTGGGCTAGGGGGGGCGCCACCTCTTGGCCTGCCTCCTCTCTTCCACCACTAGGCCCATAAGGCACAATAACTTCCCGGGGGGGTTCCGGTAACCCCCAGTACTCTGAAACTTATCTGAAACCACCTGAACCATTCTGGTGTCCGAATGTAGCCTTCAAATATATGAATATTTATGTCTCGGCCATTTCAAGACTCCTCGTCATGTTCGTGATCTCATCCGGGACTCTGAACAACCTTCGGTACATCAAATCACATAACTCATAATACATATCGTGATCGAACGTTAAGCGTGCGGGCCCTATGGGTTCGAGAACTATGTAGACATGACCGAGACTCATCTCCGGTCAATATCCAATAGCAGAACCTGGATGCTCATATTGGTTCCTACATATTCTACGAAGATCTTTATCGGTCAAACCACATAACAAACATACGTTGTTCCCTTTGTCATCGGTATGTTACTTGCCCGAGATTCCATCGCTGGTATCAACATACCTAGTTCAATCTCGTCACTGGCGAGTCTCTTTACTCGTTCCGTAATGACTCATCCCGCAACTAACTCATTAGTCACACTGCTTGCAAGGCTTATAGTGATGTGCATTACCGAGAGGGCCCAGAGATACCTCTCCGACAATCGGAGTGACAAATCCTAATCTCTATCTATGACAACTCAACAAACACCATCGGAGACACCTGTAGAGCATCTTTATAATCACCCAGTTATGTTATGACGTTTGATAGGACACTAAGTGTTCCTTTAGTATTCGGGAGTTGCATAATCTCATAGTCATAGGAACATGCATAAGTCATGAAGAAAGGAATAGCAATAAACTAAACGATCATAGTGCTAAGCAAACGGATGGGTCTAGTCCATCACATCATTCTCTAATGATGTGATCCCGTTCATCAAATGACAACACATGTCCATGGCTAGGAAACTTAACCATCTTTGACTAACGAGCTAGTCAAGTAGAGGCATACTAGGGACACTCTGTTTGTCTATGTATTCACACATGTACTAAGTTTCCGGTTAATACAATTGTAGCATGAATAATAAACATTTATCATGATATAAGGAATTATAAATAACAACTTTATTATTGCCTCTAGGGCATATTTCCTTCAGTCTCCCACCTGCACTAGAGTCAATAATCTATATTACACAGTAATGATTCTAACACCCATGGAGTCTTGGTGCTGATCATATTTTGCTCATGAGAGAGGCTTAGTCAACGGATCCATATGTACTTACAAATCTCTATGTCTCCCTCCTTGACTTGATCGCAGATGGAATTGAAGCGTCTCTTGATGTGCTTGGTTCTCTTGTGAAATCTAGATTCCTTTTGCCAAGGCAATTGCACTAGTATTGTCACAACAGATTTTCATTGGACTCGATGCACTAGGTACTACACCTAGATCGGATATGAACTCCTTCATCCAGACTCCTTCTTTTGCTGCATCCGAAGTAGCTATGTATTCCGCTTCACACGTAGATCCCGCCATGACGCTCTGCTTAGAACTTCACCAACTAACATCTCCACCATTCAATAAAAATATGTATCCGGTTTGTGACTTAGAGTCATCCAGATCAGTGTCAAAGCTTTCATCGACGTAACCGTTTACGACGAGCTCTTTGTCACCTCCATAAACGAGAAACATATCCTTAGTCCTTTTCAGGTATTTCAAGATGTTCTTGACCACTGTCCAGTGATCCACTCCTGGATTACTTTGGTACCTCCCTACTAAACTAATAGCAAGGCACACATCAGGTCTGGTACACAACATTGTGTACATGATAGAACCTATGGCTGAGGCATAGGGAATGACTTTCATTTTCTCTCTATCTTCTGCAGTGGTCGGGCATTGAGTCTGACTCAACTTCACACCTTGCAACACAGGCAAGAACCCTTTCTTTGCTTGATCCATTTTGAACTTCTTCAAAACTTTATCAAGGCATGTGCTTTGTGAAAGTCCAATTAAGCGTCTTGATCTATCTCTATAGATCTTTATGCCTAATATGTAAGCAGCTTCACCGAGGTCTTTCATTGAAAAATTCTTATTCAAGTATCCTTTTATCCTATTCAGAAATTTAGTATCATTTCCGATCAACAATATGTCATCCACATATAATATCAGAAATGCTATAGAGCTCCCACTCACTTTGTTGTAAATACAGGCTTCTCCAAAAGTCTGTATAAAACCATATGCTTTGATCACACTATCAAAGCATATATTCCAACTCCGAGATGCTTGCACCATCCCATAAATGGATCGCTGGAGCTTGCACACTTTGTTAGCACCTTTTGGATTGACAAAACCTTCCAGTTGCATCACATGCAACTCTTCTTTAAGATATCCATTAAGGAATGCAGTTTTGACGTCCATTTGCCAAATTTCATAATCATAAAATGCAGCAATTGGTAACATGATTCGGACGGACTTAAGCATCGCTACGGGTGAGAAGGTCTCATCCTAGTCAACTCCTTGAACTTGTCGAAAACCTTTCGCAACAAGTCGAGCTTTGTAGATAGTAATATTACCGTCAGCGTCATTCTTTTTCCTGAAGATCCATTTATTCTCTATGGCCTGCCGATCATCGAGCAAGTCAACCAAAGTCCACACTTTGTTGTCATACATGGATCCCATCTCAGATTTCATGGCCTCGAGCCATTTTGTGGAATCTGGGTTCATCATCGCTTCCTCATAGTTCATAGGTTCGTCATGGTCAAGTAACATGACCTCGAGAACATGATTACTGTACCACTCTGGTGCGGATCTTACTCTGGTTGACCTACGAGGTTCGGTAGTAAATTTATCACAAGTTTCATGATCATCATCATTAGCTTCCTCACTAATTGGTGTAGGAATCACTGGAACTGATTTCTGTGATGAACTACTTTCCAATAAGGGAGAAGGTATAGTTACCTCATCAAGTTCTACTTTCCTCCCACTCACTTCTTTCGAGAGAAACTCCTCTAGAAAGGATCCATTCTTAGCAACGAATATCTTGCCTTAGGATCTGTGATAGAAGGTGTACCCAACAGTCTCCTTTGGGTATCCTATGAAGACACATTTCTCTGATTTGGGTTCGAGCTTATCAGGTTGAAGTTTTTTCACATAAGCATCGCAGCCCCAACTTTAAGAAATGACAACTTGGGTTTCTTGCCAAACCACAGTTCATATGGTGTCGTCTCAACGGATTTCGATGGTGCCCTATTTAATGTGAATGCAGCCGTCTCTAAAGCATACCCCAAAACGATAGCGGTAAATCAGTAAGAGACATCATAGATCGAACCATATCTAATAAAGTGCGGTTACGACATTCGGACACACCATTACGCTATGGTGTTCCAGGTGGCGTGAGTTGCGAAACTATTCCACATTGTTTCAAATGAAGACCAAACTCATAACTCAAATATTCACCTCCATGATCAGATCGTAGAAACTTAATTTTCTTGTTATGATGATTTTCCACTTCACTCTGAAATTCTTTGAACTTTTCAAATGTTTCAGACTTATGTTTCATCAAGTAGATATACCCATATTTGCTCAAATCATCTATGAAGGTCGAAAAATAATGATACCCGCCACGAGCATCAACACTCATCGGACCGCATACATCAGTATATATTATTTCCAATAAGTCTGTTGCTCGTTCCATTGTTCCGGAGAACGGATTCTTAGTCACCTGTCCCATGAGGCATGGTTCGCAAGCATCAAGTGATTCATAATCAAGTGATTTCAAAAGCCCATCAACATGGAGTTTCTTCATGCGCTTTACACCAATATGACCTAAACGACAGTGCCACAAATAAGTTGCACTATCATTATTAAACTTATATCTTTTGGCTTCAATAATATGAATATGTGTATCACTACTATTGAGATTCAATAAAAATAGACCACTCATCAAGGGTGCATGACCATAAAATATCTATACCTACTAATAAAGCAAGGTGCGTTTCTCCAATTTTTTCATCCGTTCACCGCCAAAAGATTATTTTTTCCCTCTATTCGAGGTGGTACTAAACTTTCGTACTCCATCTGTTGGCAAAGGAAAAATGATTTATGCAGAATTTTATACATGGGCTGCACGCCCTATGGCCCAGTAAAGTCAGCCCATATTTTCCTGCCCACGCAGCAATAAATAAATTTAAACTACGCACAGGGCGCCCAAGACTAAGTAGGTCATTTTTCTATATGTTCCTATTGCAAGTCTATTTTATTCATTTTTTCAGAAATTCAAAATTTTTAAAAAAATGTTCGCAATTGTAATTTTTAAATTTTTATTCAAAATTTCGTAAAAAATACAAATTACAAAAATTTGTTCCTACTCTGCAAAATGTTTGGATTTTTTCGTCATGCCAAAATTTATTCAAATATAAATTACAAAAATATTCCCATTTTTCAAGAAATGTTTGTATTTTTAAAAATTGTTCAACATCTAAACAAATGCATTTAAAAAAATCAAATTCGAAAAATATTCTTGTTTTAACGATATGTTTAAAAATGAAAATAAAGTTTGCATTAAAGAAACACCTTTTCTAAAATTCTTCTGCATTTTTAAAACATATTCCCATTTAAAAAAATCACAACTTAAAAAATGTTCGTATTTTTATAAGAAGGTTCATGTCTTTAAGAAATGTATGTGCATTTCAGGAAATGTTCCGTTCAAATTTTTGTTCTTGCTTTGTTCAAAAATGTTTGGAATTTTCAAAAGAACCGTCCATAATTTGGAAAATTGTTCAAGTTGCCAACTATATTCGGTAGTTCATGTTATGAATTCCACAATTGTGTTCCTATTTAAATATGTTTGAAATTATAATTTTTTGGCATTCCAATTTTTTTCAGAATATAAAATATTATTCCCATTTTTTGAATTTTTTTTGGTTTTTCAAAAAATAATTCAAGATTTAAAAAAGTTACAAATTATAATTATTGTTTTAGTGATATGTGCAAAAATTAAAAATAATATTTGCATTAAAATACAAATTTCTAAATTTCTTCTATATGTTCAAAACATTTTCCCGTTTCCAAAAATTGTTCACAACTTAAAAAACGTATTTTTATAAAGCGTTCATGTTTTAAGAAATGTTTGTGGATTTCAACAAATGTTCCATTCAAATTTTTTGTTCGTCTTTTTAAAAATGCGTGTAATTTGGAAAATTGTCCATGTTGCCATGTATATTTGGATTTCATAGTTATCGGTTTTTGAAAACTTCAAAAAAAAGTGTCGAATCTCGCGTTGCATTATATTCTTTTATATTTATGCTGATCATTGGTTAGCAGAACACGTTTGTTTGAGTGGCTAGCAACATGTGGTTGGGTCTTTGAGGTCGTGAGGTCGATTACTCTCATACTGGGCCTGCTCTGCATCCGGCGCATCGAGTTAAGTCGGCTTGTTCAGAATAAGAGACACCATAAGTTATTGACAGTGGTAGCTTCCATGTGGCAATAAAAAAGAATATGTTGGTTAATTATAATTGAAACAAATTATAGGCCCGTGTCAATAAAAAAGAATATACTGGTTTGGCCCTAATTAAAGGGTGCCATGTTGAACTAGAGAATACGGACATGTGGGGGTCTTGATCCATTCTTATATTGAGCTAGAGGTGTATAATTTTATTATCCCGTTGCAACGCACGGGCATATGTGCTAGTATTACTCATATAAATAGAACAACCATTATTCTCTGATTTAAATGAATAACCGTCTCACATCAAACAAGATCCAGATATAATGTTCATGCTTAACGCTGACACCAAATAACAATTATTCAGGTCTAATACTAACCCCGAAGGTAGATGTAGAGGTAGCATGCCGACGGCAATCACATCGACTTTGGAACCATTTCCCACACGCATCGTCACCTCGTCCTTAGCCAATCTTCGCTTAATCCGTAGCCCCTATTTCGAGTTGCAAATATTAGCAATAGAACCAGTATCAAATACCCAGGCGCTACTGCGAGCATTAGTAAGGTACACATCAATAACATATATATCAAATATACCTTTCACTTTGCCATCCTTCTTATCCGCCAAATACTTGGGGCAGTTCTGCTTCCAGTGACCAGTCCCTTTGCAGTAGAAGCACTCAGTCTTAGGCTTAGGTCCAGACTTGGGCTTCTTCACTTGAGCAGCAACTTGCTTGTCATTCTTCTTGAAATTCCCCCTTCTTCCCTTTGCCCTTTTTCTTGAAACAAGTGGTCTTGTTAACCATCAACACTTGATGCTCCTTCTTGATGTCTACCTCCGCAGCCTTTAGCATTGCGAAGATCTCAATTTTCTTATTAATCCTTGCATATTATAGTTCATCATGAAGCTTTTGTAGCTTGGTAGCAGTGATTGAAGAACTCTGTCAATGACACTATCATCAGGAAGATTAACTCCCATTTGAGTCAAGTGGTTGTGGTACCCAGACATTCTGAGTATATGTTCACTGACAAAACTATTCTCCTCCATCTTGTAGCTATAGAACTTATTGGATACTTCATATCTCTAAATTCGGGCATTTGCTTGAAATATTAACTTCAACTCCTAGAACATCTCATATGCTCCATGATGTTCAAAATGCCGTTGAAGTCCCGATTCTAAGCCATAAAGCATGGCACACTAAACTATCGAGTAGTCATCAACTTTGCTCTGCCAGACGTTCATAACATCTGGTGTTGCTCCTGCAGCGGGCTTTGCACCTAGCGGTGCTTCCAGGACGTAATTATTCTATGCAGCAATCAGGATAATCCTCAAGTTACGGACCCAGTCCGTGTAGTTGCTACCATCATCTTTCAACTTAGCTTTCTCTAGGAATGCATTAAAATTCAAAAGAACAGTAGCACGGGCCATTTATCTACAACAACATAGACATGCAAAATACTATCAGGTACTAAGTTCATGATAAATTAAAGTTCAATTAATCATATTACTTAAGAACTCCCACTTAGATAGACATCCCTCTAGTCATCTAAATGATCACGTGATCCATATCAACTAAACCATGTATGATCATCACGCGAGATGGAGAAGTTTTCAATGGTGAACATCACTATGTTGAGCATATCAACTATATGATTCACGCTTGACCTTTCGGCCTTAATGTTCCGAGGCCATATCTTCATATGCTAGGCTCGTCAAGTTTAACCTGAGTATTCTGCTTGTGCAAAACTGGATTGCTCCCGTTGTATGTGAACGTAGAGCTTATCACACTCGATCATCATGTGGTGTCTCGGCACAACGAACTGTAGCAACGGTGCATACTCAGGGAGAACACTTATACCTTGAAATTTAGTGAGAGATCATCTTATAATGCTACCGCCGTACTAAGCAAAATAAGATGCATAAAACATAAACATCACATGCAATAAATTTAAGTGATACTATGATATGTCCATCATCATCTTGTGCCTTTGATCTCCATCTCCAAAGCACCGTCATGATCACCATCGTCACCGGCTTGACACCTTGATCTCCATCGTAGCATCTTTGTTGTCTCGCCAACTATTTCTTCTGCGACTATCGGTACCACTTAGTGATAAAGTAAAGCAATTACATGGCGATTGCATTTCATACAATAAAGTGACAACCGTAAGGCTCCTGCCAATTGCCGATAACTGTTACAAAACATGATCATCTCATACAACAATTTATATAATCACGTCTTGACCATATCACATCACAACATGCCCTGCAAAAACAAGATAGACGTCCTCTACTTTGTTGTTGCAAGTTTTACGTGGCTGCTACGGGCTTCTAGCAAGAACCGTTCTTACCTATGCATCAAAACCACAACGATTTTTCGTCAAGTGTGATGTTTTAACCTTCAACAAGGACCGGGCGTAGTCACACTCGATTCAACTAAAGTTGGAGAAATAGACACCCACTAGCCACCTGTGTGCGAAGCACGTCGGTAGAACCAGTCCCATGAACACGGTCATGTAATGTCGGTCTGGGCCGCTTCATCCAACAATACCGCCGAATCAAAGTATGACATGCTGGTAAGCAGTATGACTATTATCGCCCAAAACTGTTTGTGTTCTACTCATGCATATAACATCTATGCATAGACCTGGCTCTGATGCCACTGTTGGGAATGCAGTATTTCAAAAAAAATCCTATGATCACGCAAGATCTATCTAGGAGATGCATAGCAATGAGAGGGGAGAGTGTGTCTACGTACCCTCATAGACCGTAAGCGGGAGCGTTAAGTAACGTGGTTGATGTAGTCGAACGTCTTCGCGATCCGACCGATCAAGTACCGAACGCACGTCACCTCCACGATCTGCACACGTTCAGCTCGGTGACGTCTCGCGTACTCTTGATCCAGCTGAGACTGAGGGTGAGTTCCATCAGCACGACGGCGTGTTGACGGCGATGATGAAGTTACCGACACAGGGCTTCGCCTAAGCACTACGACAATATGACCGAGGTGTAATACTGTGGAGGGGGCACCGCACACGGCTAAAGATCAACTTATGTGTCTATGGGGTGCCCCCTTATAAAGGAGGGTGGAAGAGAAGGGCCAGCCTCAAGGGGCGCGCCCAAGGGGGTGTTTCCTACTCCTAGTAGGAGTAGGTTTCCCCCTTTCCTAGTCCAAGTAGGAGAAGAAGGAAGGAGAGGAAGAAGAGAAGGAAAGGGGGGCCGACCCCCTAGCCCTAGTCCAATATGGTTTGGGCTAGGGGGCACGCGCCACCTCTTGGTCTGCCTCCTCTCTTCCATCACTAGGCCCATAAGGCCCAATAACTTCCCGGAGGGGGTTCCGGTAACCCCCGGTACTTCTAAACTTATCCAAAACGACCCGAACCATTATGGTGTCCGAATGTAACCTTCCAATATATGAATCTTTATGTCTCGACCATTTCGAGACTCCTCGTCATGTCCGTGATCTTATCCGGGACTCCAAACAACCTTTGGTACATCAAATCACATAACTCATAATACATATCGTCATCGAACGTTAAGCGTGCGGACCCTACGGGTTCGAGAACTATGTAGACATGACCGAGACTCATCTCTGGTCAATAACCAATAGAGGAACCTAGATGCTCATATTGGTTCCTACATATTCTATGAAGATCTTTATCGGTTAAACCGCATAACAACATACGTTGTTCCCTTTGTCATCGGTATGTTACTTTCCCGAGATTCGATCGTCGGTGTCATCATACCTAGTTCAATCTCGTCACCGACAAGTCTCTTTACTCGTTCCGTAATGAATCATCCCGCAACTAACTCATTAGTCACACTTCTTGCAAGGCTTATAGTGATGTGCGTTACCGAAAGGGCCCAGAGATACCTCTCCGACAATCGAAGTGACAAATCCTAATCTCAATTTATGCCAACTCAACAAACACCATCGGAGACATCTATAGAGCATATTTATAATCACCCAGTTACGTTGTGACGTTTGATAGCACACTAAGTGTTCCTCCGGTTTTTGGGAGTTGCATAATCTCATAGTCATAGGAACATGTATAAGTCATGAAGAAAGCAATAGCAATAAACTAAACGATCATAGTGCTAAGCTAACGGATGGGTCTAGTCCATCACATTGTTCTCTAATGATGTGATCGCATTCACCAAATTACAACACATGTCCATGGCTAGGAAACTTAACCATCTTTGATTAACGAGCTAGTCAAGTAGAGGCATACTAGGGACACTCTGTTTGTCTATGTATTCACACATGTACTAAGTTTTCGGTTAATACAATTCTAGCATGAATAATAAACATTTATCATGATATAACGAAACATAAATAACAACTTTATTATTGCCTCTAGGGCATATTTCCTTCAGATACGGCACTAGCTCCAGTTCATAAATATAATGTAGGCATGTATTCCGTAAATAGTCATACATGCTTACGGAAAGAACTTGCATGCCATCTTTTGTCCTAGCCTCCTGTGGCAGCGGGGTCCAATTGGAAACTAAGGGATATTATGGCCTCCTTTTAGTACAGAACCGGAACAAAGCATTAGAACACGGTGAATACATGAACTCCTCAAACTACGGTCATCACCAGGAGTGGTCCCGACTATTGTCAGTCCGGGACTGCCGGATCATAACACGTAGTAGGTGACTATAACTTGCAAAATCGGATCTAGAACATGGATATAATGGTGATAACATAAACAGTCCATATTGAAATCATGGCACTCGGGCCCAAGGTGACAAGCATTAAGCATGGCAAAGTCATAGCAACATCAGTCTCAAAACATAGTGGATACTAGGGATCAAGCCCTAACAAAACTAACTAGATTACATGATGAATCTCATCCAACTCCTCACCGACCAGCGAGCCTACGAAGGAATTACTCACTCCCGGTGGGGAGCATCATAGAATTGGCGATGGAGAAGAGTTGGTGATGACGAAGAACGAAGATCCCCTTCTCCGGAGCCCTAAACGGACTCTGGATCTGGCCTCCCAATGAAGAACTGGAGGTAACAGCTGCTCCGTCTCGTGGATCGCAATAATTCTTTCTCCCTTATTTTTTCTGGAAAATAGGATTTTATAGCATCGATTTCAGGGTCTGTGGGGCCACCAGGTGGGGACAACCCACCTGGGCGCGCCTGGGGGGGGGGGGGCAGGCGCACCCTGGTGGGTTGTGCCCACCCAGGTGCCCCTCTCAGGTGGCTCTTGGCTCTAGAAATTCTCTTTTATTGTATAAAAAATCCTCGCAAAGTTTCGTTCCATTCCGAGAACTTTTATTTCTATAGAAAAACAACACCATGGTAGTTCTGCTGAAAACAACGTTGTCCGGGGTTAGTCTCATTCAAATCATGTAAATTAGAAAACAAGAGAAAAGGCGTTAGGAAAAGTAGATACATTGGAGACGTATCAACCAACTATAATGTTTTTATTAGTACTCTGATTGCTCCCGCTACTAATGTGGAATCTTGTGAAATTAATGCCGCTTTGCTGAATCTTGTTATGAAAGATCAATTTTCCGGCCTTCCCAGTGAAGATGCCGCGTCCCACCTTAATAATTTCGTTGATTTGTTTGATATGCAAAAGAAATAAAGATGTGGATAATGATATTGTTAAATTGAAGCTATTTCCGTTCTCACTTCAAGATCGTGCTAAAACTTGGTTTTCATCTTTGCCTAAAAATAGTATTGATTCATGGAATAAGTATAAAGATGCTTTTATTTCCAAGTACTTTCCTCCCGCTAAGATCATCTCCCTTAAGAACTATATTATGAATTTTAAGCAACTTGATCATGAACATGTTGCACAATCTTGGGAGAGGATGAAATTGATGATACGAAATTGCCCTACTCATGGTTTGAACTTGTGGATGATTATACAAAACTTTTATGCCAGATTGAATTTTGCTTCTAGAAATCTTTTAGATTCGGCCACGGGAGGTACTTTTATGTAAATTACTTTAGGATAATCTACTAAACTTCTAAATAATATTATGGTTAATTATTCTCAATGGCATACCGAAAGATCTTCCACTAGTAAAAAAAGTACATGCGATTGAAGAGATTAATGTTTTGAGTGGAACGATGGATGAGCTTATGAAATTATTTGCTAGCAAGAGTGCTCCTACTGATCCTAATGATATTCCTTTGTCTACTTTGATTGAAAACAATAATGAATCTATGGATGTGAATTTCGTTGGTAGGAACAATTTTGGTAATAACGCGTATAGAGGTAATTTTAATCCTAGTCGGTTTCCTAGTAATTCCTCTAATAATTATGGTAATTCCTACAACAATTTTTATGGAAATTATAATAAGATGCCCTCTTATTTTGAGAATAGTGTTCAAGAATTTATAAGTTTGCAAAAGAATTGCAATGCTTTGATTGAAGAAAAATTGCTTAAGATTGATGATTTGGCTAGGAACGTGGATAGAATTTGTCTTGATGTTGATTCTTCAAAACTTAGATCTATTCCACCTAAGCATGATATCAATGAGTCTCTCAAAGCCATGAGAATTTCCATTGATGAGTGCAAAGAAAGAACCGCTAAGATGCGTGCTAAAAAAGATTGGTTTATAAAAGCGTGTTCTTCTAGTTTCCATGAGAATAATGATGAAGATCTTAAAGCGATTGATGTGACTCCTATTAAATCTTTGTTTTCTAATATAAATATTGATAAATATGGGTCTGGATATAAGTCAACTTTAGTTAGAAGGCGTCCCAATGATTCAGAGTTTTTAGCTCTTGATGCAAAAATTGATAAAAAAAGTGGGATTGGAGAGGTCATGTAGCGACCCGACCCGAATGGATCAAGTCTCTATGCTTAAGTGTCATCCCTGGATCGGTATGCTTACACACACAGTACTCGAGGATTTATAACAGAGGTAAATCACATGTATAAAGTAACGTAAATACTATTACCTCAATCCAAATAGCGGAAGTAACAAGGTTGTGGATTCCCATCAACACCAACGGCAAAGTTGAGGGTAGAAATCATAACCCTAACGTATCATTTACTCGTCGTAAGATTCCTGCAACATAAGACGTTACAGCCACAAAGGGTCAGTACATTGAATGTACTGGCAAATTCACACCATAGAGAATGATGAACAATGGCTATCACTACATGCATATTTGGCTGGTGGAAAAGCTCTATGGTTATAAGGTTTTTGCGAAAAGCCAATTTTTCCCTACTGCAAAGGAATATATTTTATTTAAATATCACGATGGTTGTTAAACATTGATAATGGTTGACAGCATTCTCAATCCCAATTAAGTAACATCATTAAACCCAACAAAATTAATTTAAAGTAACATGATGAGATTCACATGATAATCCAAGTACTAGATACTCAAGACGTCCATAACCAGGGACACTGCTAATCATGATTAGTTTATACACTCTGCAGAGGTTTGCGCACTTTTCCCCACAAGACTCGATCTCCTCCGTTGGATTTCTCGCACTACATGGTGTTTGAGAAATGGATGACCGAGACATAGTCTTTCAGAAGCGTTTGCACCTTACGATGGGTAGACCGTACCACCTACAACCCCTACATCTGCTAGTCTACCACTATAAGAGTTCACACGACTTAAGCAACTATGCTAGAGCCGATAATAGCTTGTGGCTACACACGGAAGTTTCTAGTATGAATAATCTCATGATCCCTTTGAGCCTGGGTGGCGGTCCATAAAAAAACAGGCAATCCTGGAATACCCAGGTGCCTAGACAGGCAATCGCTGGAATACCTAGGTGCCTCAATCCACCCAGATGTGTGTTAAAGTTGCCACCTTAAGTAAACCATTAATTAACAATCTCACATCTGTCTGAAATACTCTCAAACCCAATCCACGTCTACGAGCATAGCATGGCAATATAAGCATAACGTAAAAGTAACTCCCAAGGTTTGAATGCAGGGCAACAGGTTCCTACCTCATCAACTACTTCCCAATACCAACATGTTATCAATCCTACTCATGCAATGTTTGAGGGTGAAACTAATGCATAAAAACTGGGTATGAAAGGAATATGATCAAAGTGTGAACTTGCCTGCAATGTTGATGAAGATGATTCGTACTCATAACTCTTGATAGTTCTACTCGTCACACTCCGGTCAATCTATGGTAAGCAAGCAATAGTAACCACACATAAGCAATCACTCAAATTATCAGAAAGATCGTAGAAGACGATTCGAAAAACTTCAAAACCAAGCAAATAACTCTTGCAACATAAAACAATTTCTAACAGTACCAAAATTAAGTGAATTTGGCCTGATCAAAAAGTTTAGGTCAAGAGCGTCGATTTGCATAAAGAATCAACTAAATCGGAGTTACGAAACTCAAGTTATGTTCGAAAGAAGTTTGAATTCAAATCTGGTCTAATTCAAATTTTAAACTTTTCAAAAACATGTTTGAGTTGTTTTACTGGATAGAGGAGATCGTAACGAAGAAGTGGGCGTTGGTTTCGTTGGATTTGGACAAACGAGCAAAAAGTAGTGATAGGTTGAAGAACAGGGACTAAACTGTAAAAGAACTAACTACTAACAGGTCCCTGACTGAAAAAATATCAGAAAAAGAAAAACTAAAAAGCGAACGTTCGTTACAGAATGCTAAAGAATGAAAATCGTTCGCCGAGTATGCCTAACCAGTGAATGTTCGCAAAATAACTTAACCCCCCAAAAAAAATTAACCGATCTAAACTAGAAAAACCGGGTGAGTTTACGGGTTATACCGGCTCGGCGTTTTAGGCGGAGAAAACCGCCAGCAAAACGGGACGGCGAACGGCGGACGGTGGGCGGCTCCGGTGAACTCGGGGACGGTGGCTCCGGGCATCGCGGGAGGCGGCGAAGGCGTCGGGGAGGGGCGGCGCTGGGCGGCGGGTGCGGTGGTGGCGACGATGGTGGTCGTCGGCGGCGAGAGAGGCGGCTTCGGGCGGAGCTCGGCGGATCTCACCAGCGGCGCGAGATGCGGGAGAAGGCGGCACTGGCAGAGAGGGAAACGGGGCCCGGGGCTCCGGATTTATAGGGAGGGGAGGAGGTGGCGTGGAGGAGGGGCAAGGGGAGACCGTAGGCGGCACGGCGCGGTGGCGGTGCTCGGGAGGCGTGCGGGCGGCGAACTCCTCCCGGAGTCGAAGGCGGCGGTGCGGGCGCGTGGGCCGGCTGGGCCGTGGCCTGGCTGGCTGGGCCGGCCCGGTCGGTCCAAAAGTTCTTTTTTTTAACATTTTTTTCAGACAAACAGAGACAATAAAAACACAAAATAAAAAAAACTTATATAGGCATATAATATATCAAAATTTTCAGAAAAAGATTTTCTACAACATGGACATTTTTCTAATGCCAAATAAAATCCACACAAATACAGGTAATTCAAAGAGTGCTACTGGTCTAATAAAAACCAATAAAAACCATTTTAAAAATACCAAAATGATTTCAAATTTATTTCTCTCCAATTTTATGTTGTAGGGAATCATGTTACCCTAATTTCCATATATTTTATTTTTGGAGAAAAATAATTTGAATAAAACTCAATTACCTCCAAATTGAAAATAAATTCAAAAGAACTTTGAATTTAATTCTTTGAAACTCCCAATTCATATTTCATATAATTTGAAGAAGTCATTTTATCTCCTCTCGTGAAAATCATTGAGTTGCTTAAAGTTTTAGAACTGGAAATATTTTCCAAATGAAATTCCAATATTTTCAACACCCCTTGTCATTTAAATAAATGGAAGAAGTCATGTCATCTTCTCTCCAGGGTTTCATGATGAAAAGAATTTGAATTTCACGGGGATCAAAATGCAAAAGGTGAAAGTTTGGGAAAGTCCTTTTATTCCCTCTCATTTAACTTTCAAAAAGTTTTGAATTTCACTCAATCAATCACACACCAATCAAACAATAAATAAATCAATCTATTTATTATAACATTCCAAAATTTAGAATTTTGGGATGTTACAAACCTACCACCCTTAAAATGAATCTCGTCCTCGAGATTCGGAGAGGCTAGCAAGAAATAGGTTAGGGTTTGGGGTCTCCTCAAAATCCATCGATCATCACACGGGGTCTGGGGTGCTACCACCCTTAGAAGCATGGTTACGGTTCCATCAAAACTCATATACTCCATCCTTATTCTTGACAGTGCCGGTCTTCTCAGATCGTAAGGATGATTCCTTCTCTGGGATCTTCAGGTAGTGGCATAACCTTTTCCTCAATTCTTCTCTCATTTCCTCTTGGTAAGGTTATTCCGAGATTGGGTCTTCTTAGCTGACGGGTCTGGCGCCAATACTAACTAACTATCGATATCTCATGGTGGTTAACAATTTAGGGTTTCTCCTGCACGAAATGGGTCTGGTTGATCCTCACCGTATAACCTACGGTTGGCAAAAGCTGCCTTGTACAAGGGAAAATACTTATACCATTCTAAGTTTTAAATAGGATTTTGATCATCGCCTCTCTACTATAGGTAAGTCACTCAGATTTACCATCCCATATAGCAAGGCGAATAATAAGAGTAAGTCGGTATGGTGATCAATCCATCCCACACCCAAATCATTACCCTGTATATGCTTTAGTGAATCTCGCATTCTAACACTCGGTCATCCTCACAAGCATTGCAGAATTTCTCTTGTCGGCGAACCAAGTTCGAATAAATCCATAGATTCTGCAAGCCAAACAACCATCTATCGTTCCTTCACAACTCTCAGGTTTTGCGTTACTCCTATAAGATCGTCTATCGATAAGGGCATATCCTCTTCCAGGGTTTTTCCTTCAGCAAGAGTGTGCTTGCTTCTTGGCAGGTCCTGGGGCCTGTGGGTTATGGCCCATCTCATCACTTGTAAACCTTGAACTTATCCTCTAGGCAACTTATCGTTATTCCAACATCCAACTTCCAGCTTCTTAGCATACTTAAAATCCATCCAAATTGTATTGTCTCCCTTCCTTCTATTTGTACAAGACTAAGACGTGATTACTCAAACTCATCATGGAGTTATAATCATTCCATAATACCAACATCATACCTCCTTTATATCCAATAGTAATTCATCTCTTCATCCTCATGGGTAATCCCACATACCGAGATATAAACTTATACTTATGGAGTCCATACTCCACTTCATGGAACATCATTATCCTTTCCAGGGTCAAGCGTCCTTACAGGGGAATATTGGCCATATCTGCATGGCACTTCTTCAACTGGGAAACGTGAAACACATCATGAACTCCTGACAGTCCTTCGGGTGACTCCAACTTGTTGGCCACTTCTCCCATACGCTCCAAAACTCAGTATGGTCCTACAAATCTCGGGGCTAACTGTCCCTTAACTCCAAATCGTTTAACTCCTCGCAGAGGGGTCACACGAAGACATGCTCTGTCTCCAATTTCATAGACTACCTCCTTGCTTTTTTTAGTCTGCATAACTCTTCTGCCTGGACTGAGCTACCTTCAGTCTATCTCGAATCAACTTAACATTCTTTTCTGACTCCTTGATCACATTTGGTCCAAACAACTGACGGTCTCCAACTTCATCCCACATAGTCTTGGGGTATCACACATATCGAGACAAAACACGTATTCATTTTGTCCGAAATCCACTCAGTGGAGTATCCTTATCTTTTCTAGGGGTCAAGGGTTCTTACAGGGTACTACCACCCTTAAAATGCACAAATCTTCCATAGACCATATTTCTCATATCCTCAGAAATGATCAAAATATTTCTTCATAGAGTAACAACTCATAAAATCCATATCAGTACCAACGATGCTAACTTTATTCACTCTCAATTGATTACAATCTCTCGCTTTTCCATTACATGTCTCAACTCAACACCTCGATATAAAAGAAAATGTTCTCACTTCTACTACTCCATTTCTTTTGTTGCAAACTCACTATCTAGCATAAGTCTCCTTCTCCTTGGGGCATCCTCTGGCAAAGTGCCCTGCTCTATTACAACTAAAACATATTACTTCTGGCAAGTATCGAGGTTTCCTTTTTGGGCAACTGTTGAGGTAGTGCCCTGACTCCTTGCACCTGTAACAGGTGATATGACTCAGGTCCCTCCTGGGCTCCAATCGGTTTCTCTTCCTGGACTTTTCCATTCCAATCAGGGCTTCTATTTCCTGTGGGTCATATTCTACTTCCTCTATCGGTAATTCTACTAGATCCCCATTCAAACAATTTTGGGAGATGTGACCTTCTTCTCCACATGAATCGCAAGACTTAGTGCAGGGTTTACTCGGGTCTTCTTTAGGTGTGTCCTCCATCCCTTCCTTCATCACAGCTTCTTCTAAAATTTCCATGAGGGCTCCTTTCATTACTTCTTTCTACTGCTGGATGGTTCGTTGTACCATGGGGTAAATGTGACACTGAGCAGGATAGTGGGTAGTCCCTTCACACAAGAAACAAGTAATCTGCCTAGTTGGGCATTCTTCAGCCGGGTGACTTCCTTCACAATTAGGGCATTCATCCTTGTGTTCTTTATGGGTGTGTCCTATTCTCCACAAATCTTGCATGCACAAGGTTTCTTCATATCCTTTCCATAAGGCTTCAACTTCTGGGACACAAACCGAGACTTTGGCAAGGTCAACTTAAATTCTCTCCAAGTGGTTACTCCTTGCCATCCATTAATGGTTGGTACATCCTCCACCAAGTAGCAGCACCTCTTTCAAAGCACTGAAAAGCATGCTGGGTCATATCATTTCCAACTATAAGGTTATTCTTCATGTGATCCTCCATGTTCTGAATCCATCGGCCCGTCTCCAATTGACTCATTGGTCCAGAAAATACAAGCTCATCTCCATGCATCCTCTATTGGGTCCATGTGGGTTTGGGGTAAGATAAGAGAGAGGGAGAGGGATACACACAATACAAACAAAAGGTTTGAAAAGACAGATTTTATTGTGGCTGTCGAAAAACATCAGACAAATGACAGCTCACAATCGTCGCATCTAACGTAGGCATATAACAGGGGTTTGGTCTTCTAAAGGTCAATAAATCTTCAAGGTCGTATAACTCTTCAAGCCTTATTCATGCCTCCAATGGCTTCTTCCAATCATGCTTGTCTTTCTCAAGTTCTTTTGCCAGATCATCTCTATTGACGTGAAATCTCTCGTGACATCCTTTAATATTCCGGAGTTGCATTTCAAACTTCTAGGTTTCAACATCCTTGGCATGAACCATGGTCTAGTTCCTGACGAAGCTCCGGTTTCTCGAGGCTTTGCTTATCTAGCTTGGCTACTTTCATCTTCTGGGTCCTAAGTTCTTCATGAATGGCCTCCTTGTCAAATATGACTTCCTACAAGTCCATCTTAAACTTCTTGATGTAACACTGCAGATCCTGGTGATACACCGGCCTAGGTTAAAACTTCACCTCTTGCTGATAGGTGCTCCATCAGCCTTATACCATCCAATCCTTCCATGCATATGCATGCTTAACTCAGCACGGTGACAATAGTATAAGCAGGCCATAACATCATGGATAGCTGGGTTTCTGCTCTTGTCATTTCCATGAGCCATCTCTCCATAGTTGATATCTCCTGCCTTAGGGTTTTCCTTGACAGAACCTTAAGTTTTTAACTCTCCATGCTCTGGTCTTTCTCCGATACACCCTGATCTTGGGCATTGACAACTTCCATAGTCTGTCAAGTTCCATAAGGGTAGCCTTTCCTAGGTCATACAAATCTAGGGATTCTTCAGAGCCTTCAAATTCTCCTAGTCTTCGGAGTCTTCAACCGTTGTAGTTTCCATTATTCAGATGCACAGTAAAATCCTCTTCATTCCGAAGCGGTCTTAGTTGTCCAATATCTTGTACTTCTTGGAGTGGTCTCATCCATCGAATCTTCGAGTGATCCAAAGGGAAAAGGGGTATGGTCTCACTAAAAGGGAATTTTTGAATAAGCTCGGAAGAGAAGAGAGGTAAAAGATCTTTTTGAAAGGGAAAGTTGTAGAGAAAAATCTTTGCTATGGGCTTGCCAGTTTCTAGGGTCACGTCCTACAGTCAACATGTGCTCTGATACCATCTTGTAGCGCCCCGACCCGAATGGATCAAGTCTCTGTGCTTAAGTGTCATCCGTGGATCGGTATGCTGACACACACAGTACTCGAGGATTTATAACAGAGGTAAATCACATGTATAAAGTAACGTAAATACTATTACCTTAATCCAAATAGCGGAAGTAACGAGGTTGTGGATTCCCATCAACACCAACGGCAAAGTTGAGTGTAGAAATCGTAACCCTAACGTATCATTTACTCGTCGTAAGATTCATGCAACACGAGACGTTGCAGCCACAAAGGGTCAGTACATTGAATGTACTGGCAAATTCACACCATAGAGAATGATGAACAATGGCTATCACTACATGCATATTTGGCTGGTGGAAAAGCTCTATGGTTATAAGGTTTTTGCGAAAAGCCAATTTTTCCCTACTGCAAAGGAATATATTTTATTTAACTATCACGGTGGTTGTTAAACATTGAGAATGGTTGACAGCATTCTCAATCCCAATTAAGTAACATCATTAAACCCAACAAAATTAATTTAAAGTAACATGATGAGATTCACATGATAATCCAAGTACTAGATACTCAAGACGTCCATAACCGGGAACACGGCTAATCATGATTAGTTTATACACTCTGCAGAGGTTTGCGCACTTTTCCCCACAAGACTCGATCTCCTCCGTTGGATTTCTCGCACTACATGGTGTTTGAGAAACGGATGACCGAGACATAGTCTTTCAGAAGCGTTTGCACCTTACGATGGGTAGACCGTACCACCTACAACCCCTACATCTGCTAGTCTACCACTATAAGAGTTCACACGACTTAATCAACTATGCTAGAGCCCATAATAGCTTGTGGCTGCACACGGAAGTTTCTAGTATGAATAATCTCATGATCCCTTTGAGCCTGGGTGGCGGTCCATAAAAAAAAAGGCAATCCTGGGAATACCCAGGTGCCTAAACAGGCAATCGCTGGAATACCCAGGTGCCTCAATCCACCCAGATGTGTGTTAAAGTTGCCACCTTAAGTAAACCATTAATTAACAATCTCACATCTGTCATGAAATACTCTCAAACCCAATCCACGTCTACGAGCATAGCATGGCAATATAAGCATAACGTAAAAGTAACTCCCAAGGTTTGAATGCAGGGCAATAGGTTCCTACCTCATCAACTACTTCCCAATACCCACATGTTATCAATCCTACTCATGCAATGTTTGAGGGTGAAACTAATGCATAAAAACTGGGTATGAAAGGAATATGATCAAAGTGTGAACTTGCCTGCAATGTTGATGAAGATGATTCACACTCATAACTCTTGATAGTTCTACTCGTCACACTCTGGTCAATCTATCGTAAGCAAACAATAGTAACCACACATAAGCAATCACTCAAAATATCAGAAAGATCGAAGGAAACGATTCGAAAAACTTCAAAACCAAGCAAATAACTCTTGCAACATAAAACAATTTCTAACAGTACGGCGCGGTGGTCCTCGTCGGCGGCGAGAGAGGCGGCTTCGGGCGGAGCTCGGCGGATCACGCCGGCGGCGCGAGATGTGGGAGAAGGCGGCGCTAGCAGAGAGGGAAACGGGGCCCGATGCTCCGGATTTATAGGAAGGGGAGGAGGTGGCGTGGAGGAGGGGCAAGGGGAGACCGGAGGCGGCACGGCGCGGTGGCGGCGCTCGGGAGGCGTGCGGGTGGTGAACTCCTCCCGGAGTCGGAGGCGGCGGTGCGGGCACGTGGGCCGGCTGGGCCGTGGGCTGGCTGGTTGAAGTTCTTTTTTTAAACATTTTTTAGACAAACAGAGACAATAAAAACACAAAATAAAAAAACTTATATAGGCATATAATATATCAAAATTTTCAGAAAAATATTTTCTACAACATGGACATTTTTATAATGCCAAATAAAATCCACACAAATTCAAATAATTCAAAGAGTGCTACTGGTCTAATAAAAACCAATAAAAATCATTTTAAAATACCAAAATGATTTCAAATTTATTTCTCTCCAATTTTATGTTGTAGGGAATCATGTTACCCTAATTTCCATATATTTTATTTTTGGAGAAAAATAATTTGAATAAAACTCAATTAACTCCAAATTGAAAATAAATTCAAAAGAACTTTGAGTTTAATTCTTTGAAACTCCCAACTCATATTTCATATAATTTGAAGAAGTCATTTTATCTCCTCTCGTGAAAATCATTGAGTTGCTTAAAGTTTTAGAACTAGAAATATTTTCCAAATGAAATTCCAATATTTTCAACACCCTTGTCATTTAAATAAATGGAAGAAGTCATGTCATCTTCTCTCCAGGGTTTCGTGATGAAAAGAATTTGAATTTCACGGGGATCAAAATGCAAAAGGTGAAAGTTTGGGAAAGTCCTTTTATTCCCTCTCATTTAACTTTCAAAAAGTTTTGAATTTCACTCAATCAATCACACAACAATCAAACAATAAATCAATCTATCTATTTATTATAACATTCCAAAATTTAGAATTCTGGGATGTTACAGGTCAAAACTTTAAATAGCAATGAACCCACTCTTTTGGATTTAAAGGAATTTAATTATAATAATTTTTCTTTAATAGATTGTATTTCCTTTTCTTAATCCATGTTGAATTCTCCTCATGCTTATAATCAAAACAAAGCTTTTACTAAACATATCGTTGATGCTATGGTGCAATCGTTTGTAGAAAAGCTTGAATTGGAAGTTTCTATCCCTAGAAAACTTTATGATGAGTGGGAACCTACTATTAAGATTAATATTAAAGATTATGAATTCCATGCTTTGTGTGATCTGGGTGCTAGTGTTTCCACGATTCCAAAAAACTTTATGTGATGTGTTAGGTTTCCGTGAATTTGATGATTGTTCTTTAAATTTGCATCTTGTGGATTCCACTACCAAGAAACCTATGGGAAGGACTAATGATGTTCTTATTGTTGCAAATAGAAATTATGTGCCCATAGATTTCATTGTTCTTGATATAGATTGCAACCCTACATGTCCTATTATTCTTGGTAGACCTTTCCTTAGAACGGTTGGTGCAATTATTGATATGAAAGAAGGAAACATTAGATTTTAATTTCCGTTAAGGAAAGGCATGGAACACTTTCCAATAAAGAAAATTAAATTGCCTTATGAATCTATTATGAGAGCCACTTATGGATTACATATCACAGATGACAATATCTAGATCTATTTGTGTTTTATGCCTAGCTAAGGGTGTTAAACAATAGCGCTTGTTGAGAGGCAACCAAATTTTATTTTTGTTCTTAGTTTATAGGCCCTGTTTTGCATTAAATAATTCATCTAGCCTCTGGTTAGATGTGGTTTTGTGTTTTAGTTAGTGTTTGTGCCAAGTAAGACCTTTGGGATAGCTTACGGTGATAGTTGATTTGATCCTGCTGAAAAACAGAAACTTTTGCACCCAGGAGATTAATTTTCATTTTTAGAAGAAGAAATATAAAATACTGATTCTTTTTGGAGTTAATAAAAATAATTCTTAGTTTGTCCTAATTTTTGAGGATTTTTGGAGTTAAATAAGTACTCAAAATATCCAGATTTCTACAGACTGTTCTGTTTTTGACAGATTCTGTTTTTCGCGTGTTGTTTGCTTATTTTGATGCATCTATGGCTAGTATCAGGGGGGTATGAACCATGCAGAAGTTGGAATACAGTATATATTACACCAATATAAATAAAGAATGAGTTCACAACAGTAACAAAAGTGGTGATTTAGTTTCTTATACTAATGGAGCTTACGAGATTTTCTGTTGAGTTTTATGTTGTGAAGTTTTCATGTTTTGGGTAAGGATTTGATGGACTATGGAATAAGGAGTGGTAAGAGCCTAAGCCTGGGTATGCGCAAGGAACCCCAAGGTAATATTCAAGGATAGTCAAGAGCCTAAGCTTTGGGATGCCCCGGAAGGCATCCCCTCTTTTGTCTTTGTCTACCGGTAACTTTACTTGAGGCTATATTTTTATTCACCACATGATATGTGTTTTGCTTGGAGTGTCTTGTATGATTTGAGTCTTTGCTTTTTAGTTTTTCACAATCATCCTTGCTGTACACACCTTTTGATACAAACACGCATGAATCGTGATTTATTAGAATACTCTATGTGCTTCACTTATATATTTTAAGCTAGGCAAATTTGCCCTAGTGCTTCACTTATATCTTTTTAGAGCACGGCGGTGGTTTTATTTTATAGAAATTGATGAACTCTCGCACTTCCCTTATATTATTTTGAGAGTCTTTAAAACAGCATGGTAATTTTCTTTGGTTATCAATTTAGTGCTAATATGATAGGCATCCAAGAGGGATATAATGAAAACTTTGATATAAAGTACATTGAATACTACGAGAAGTTTGATTCCTTATGATTGTTTTGAGATATGAAGATGGTGACATTAAATTCATGCTAGTGAGTAGTTGTGAATTTGAGAAATACTTGTGTTAAAGTTTGTGAGTCCCGTAGCACGCACGTATGCTGAACCATTATGTGATGAAGTCGGAGCATGATTTATTTATTGATTGTCTTCCTTATGAGTGGCGGTCGGGGACGAGCAATGGTCTTTTCCTACCAATCTATCCCCCTAAGAGCATGCGCGTAGTACTTTGTTGCGATGCCTAATAGATTTTTGCAATAAGTATGTGAGTTCTTTATGACTAATGTTGAGTCCATGGATTATACGCACTCTCACCTTTCCACCATTGCTAGCCTCTCTAGTACCACGCAAATTTCGCCAGTACCATAAACCCACCATATACCTACCTCAAAACAGGCACCATACCTACCTATTATTGAAGGAAATATGCCCTAGAGGCAATAATAAAGTTGTTATTTATATTTCCTTATATCACGATAAATGTTTATTATTCATGCTAGAATTGTATTAACCGGAAACTTAGTACATGTGTGAATACATAGACAAACAAAGTGTCCCTAGTATGCCTCTACTTGACTAGCTCGTTAATCAAAGATGGTTAAGTTTCCTAGCCATAGACATGTGTTGTCATTTGATGAACGGGATCACATCATTAGAGAGATGATGTGATGGACTAGACCCATCTGTTAGCTTAGCACTATGATCATTTAGTTTATTGCTATTGCTTTCTTCATGACTTATACATGTTCCTATGACTACGAGATTATGCAACTCCCGAATACCGGAGGAACACTTAGTGTGCTATCAAACTTCACAATGTAACTGGGTGACTATAAAGATGCTCTACAGGTGTCTCCGATGGTGTTTGTTGAGTTGGCATAGATTGAGATTAGGATTTGACACTCAGTGTATCGGAGAGGTATCTCTGGGCCCTCTCGGTAATGTGATACGTCCGTTTTGCATCATGCTTTTATATCGATATTTATTGCATTATGGGTTGTTATTACACATTATGTCACAATACTTATGCCTATTCTCTCTTATTTTACAAGGTTTACATAAAGAGGGAGAATGCCGGCAGCTGGGATTCTGGGCTGGAAAAGGAGCAAATATTAGAGACCTATTTTGTGCAGATCCAAAAGTCCCGAAACTTCACGGAAGTCATTTTCAGAATATATAAATAATACTGAGTGCAAGAAGTTCCAGAGGGGGGCCACACCCTGGCCACGAGGGTGGGGGGCGTGCCCTACCCCCTGGGTGCGCCCCCTGCCACGTGGGCCCCTGGTGGCCCTCCGATGCCCATCTTCTGCTATATGGAGTCTTTCGTTGAGGAAAAAATCGTAAGCAAGCTTTCGGGACGAGACTCCGCCGCCACGAGGCGGAACCTTGGCGGAACCAATCTATGGCTCTAGCGGAGTTGTTCTTCCGGGGAAACTTCCCTCCGGGGGGGGGATCATCGCCACCGTCATCACCAACGATCCTCTCATTAGGAGGGGGTCAATCTCCATCAACATCTTCACCAGCACCATCTCCTCTCAAACCCTAGTTCATCTCTTGTATCCAATTCTTGTCTCCAAGTATGGGATTGGTACCTGTGGGTTGCTAGTATTATTAATTACTCCTTGTAGTTGATGCTAGTTGGTTTATTTGGTGGAAGATCATATTTTCAGATCCTATATGCATATTAATACCCCTCTGATGATGAACATGAATATGCTTTGTGAGTAGTTACGTTTGTTCCTGAGGACATGGGAGAAGTCTTGCTATTTGTAAGTGCATCTAGTGCCACCCCTAGTTGGTTTTGGAGTATTGACGACAAACCTAGTTGAGGGACTAATGTGTTTGTGAGAATTGCAGGATAACACAGGTAGAAGTCCCTCATTGATTCGGTTTTTCTACCAGAGATGACCCCTAAAAATGTATGAAGACACTGAAGTCAAAGGTGGTATATGAAGATATTCACATTGAAGACTATGACAAGAGAAGACACCACATGAAGCCTATGGAGCTCGAAGACTTAGATCTTTTGTAGTTCTTTTTCTTTTGTGTTGAGTCATAGGAACCACCGTACTGTTAAGTGGGGTCCAAGAGAACCAGTCAGACTGACTGAAGTGATGCCTAACCAAAAACCTATGTCTTCGAGTGAAGACTATGAGAGCGAATCTTGTCTAGAGTCGGACAAGTCAGCTTTGCTTGTAGCCCAAGTAAAGTTGCCATGTGAGTTTGAAATCTAACCGTTCAAACACGTGTCAGTTCCTTAGTGACCCAGGGTCATTTCAGACAAATCAGGTCGGGTTGCCAAGTGGCTATAAATAGCCCACCCCCCACAACCATAAACGGTTGGCTGCTCAGATTGAGAGTACGACTTTTGTCGTTTGAGAGCAACCCACCTCGAAGCCTTTGAGAGAATTCCTTGCGAGGATAAAGCCCTAACCACCCAGAGCCAGAGAGAATTGGGCATCACTTAAGTCTTCTTGTCTGTGTGATCTGAAGACTTATTACACTTGAGGACTGTGCATCCTCCAGCCGGTTAGGCGTCGCGTTCTGAGCATCCAAGAGACATTATGGATTGCCGGTGAACGAAGTCTGTGAAGGTTTGGGAGTCTACCTTGAAGACTTACCAGAGTGATTGGGCGAGGTCTGTGTGACCTTAGCTCAAGGGGAATACGGTGAGGACTGGGTGTCCTGAGCTGCGTGTTCAGGACTGGGTGTCCGGGACTGTGTGTCCTAAGGTTTAAATACCTAGCCGCCCCAACCAGACGTACAGTTGTCACAGCAACTGGAACTGGTCCAACAAATCATTGTCTTCAACGAGTCACTGGTTTCATCTTCCCTTCCCTTTACTTACTGTTGCTCCTTGTGAAGTCATTGTATGTTTGCACTATCTTTTGTCTTCACTGAGTGACTGCATGCTCTATATGGCTTCATAATATCTTCTTACCTGATCCTTACTACATTGCTGCTATTAAGTCATTGTGCTTTCACTTCATTGAACACTTGACTATGGCTTGCCTAGTGTAGTCTACCTTCCGCTGCATGGTAATAGGTTTATTTCTATTGTTTGTCTTCATAACTTCCATGTTTTGAAGTCTTTTATAAAAATCACCTATTCACCCCCCTCTAGTCGATATAACGCACTTTCAATTGGTATCAGAGCAAGGTGCTCCCTTGTTCTGTGTGATTCAGTTTAACCACCTGGAGTTTTAGCTATGTCGACTGCAGGGATAATTAAAGTCTCCATTACGTGCCCCGTCTTTGATGGAACTGAATATCCCTACTGGAAGAATAAGATGCGCATGCATCTTGAAGCCATTGATGTCGACCTATGGTATGTCGTAGAAAACGGTGTTCCCAAGGCTGGAGAAGGTGTCACTGCTGCTGACATCAAGAAATTTGTTCAACTGGACTCTACTGCCAAGAATATCATCTGTGGTCACCTGACCAAAGGACAGTATGGCCGTGTGAGTGCCTTGAAGACATCTAAGCTGGTCTGGGACTGGCTCTCCAAGGTCAATGAAGGCATCTCAACCCAGAGAGATCAGAGAATCAGTGTCCTTCGCAACCTCTTCAACCGCTTCAAGCGAAATGACAATGAGAATGTCCAGCACACTTTTGATCGACTCACTGACATCACAAATGAGCTTCAAGCCCTCAGCGCTACTAAGATCACCAAACATGAAGTCGTCAAGACACTACTGAGATCACTTGATAGTTCGTTTGACATCCTAGCCCTGATGATTCAAGAACGTCCTGATTTCAAGACACTCGATCCATCTGACATACTTGTGAGGCTCAACACACATGAGTTTCAGCTTTCTGAGAAAAGAGATATCTACGGTCCAAACTATGGGCGAACTCGTGCCTTGAAGGCAAAAGTTGTCTCCTCATCTGAAGAAGAATCTGACAACAGTTCTGATGATCCTGAAGACATTGGAAGAGAACTTGCTATTCTTGTGAAGAAGTTCCAAAAATTCACCAAGAAGAAAGGCTTCAGAAAGTCTTCCCGATCAAGCTCAAGGAATGATGAAGCTTCTGCTCACGACTACAAGAAGAAAACATGTCACAAGTGCAAGAAACCTGGCCACTTCATCTCTGAGTGTCCACAGTGGGACAATGAGAACAAAAAGAAGAAGAAGAGCAAGGAATATGACTCTGACGACAAGAAGAAGAAGAAATACTCAAAGTCTTTGTCCAAGTCTTCTTCAAAGTCTTCATCACACATGAAGAGCTCATCTGGCAAGGCACGTGCGTTTGTTGGCAAGGAAATGGACTCAGAGGAGGAGTCCGCTTCTGAGGAGGCGGAGGTGGAGTCTGAGGAGGAGTCCGATTCAGGCGTCGCAAGTCTGGCTACAGCATACGTTGCCAAGTCCATCTTCAATACTGAAGACAATGACCTCGTCGCCCACACCGATGCAAATGACAAGGACTACTCCGCTTCTACCTACTGCTTCATGGCTCGCGGTGCCAAGGTAAACACACACACTACTCACTATCAAACATCTAGTGACGATGACTCTGATTGTGATTCAAAACCCAGCTACAAAACACTTGCTAAAATTGCAACTGAACAGCAGAAAGCTATGGAACATATTCAAAAACTGTTAGACAGAAGCGATGATCTGTTAGGTGCTGAAATGACTCGATCTGAATCCTTAATTGAAGACATAAAAAATATTCACGTTAAGTATCAGGAACTTGAAAGTCGTCATGAAACTCTCTCAACAACTCATGAAAAGTTTTCCTATGATTATCTTCAAAGGAAGCAAGATCTTGAGAAATTTAGAGCGGTTCATGAAGATCTTCAAAAGGAAAATGAGTCACTTCACTCCAAACAGATCAGTCCCGCTCAGGAAGGATTTGAATCACCATGTCTTAAATGCATTGAGCGTGATAATGCTACTTCTGTTGCTGAATGTTCTACTGCTACTACTATTGCAATATCTTCAACTGTTGATGTGGTAACTAACCCCTCTGCTGAGGATACCACTGCTATTGCTGATGAGAATGCTAGGTTGAAGACATTGCTTGAAACAGGGATGTACAAAAGTCTTAAAGGGCATTAGACACTATGTGATGTCCTCAAAAAGCAGATTCTGAACCGAAACCCGAGGAAAGAGGGTGTTGGGTTCGTAAGGAAAATGAATGCTGATGGCTCTTACTGGAAACCTGAGCAGTACCCCAAAACCATGTGGGTTGCTGCAAAGGAACCTTCAGCAGACCCATCCAATCTATCTGGCTTCACCTGTGCTAACCCCATTATCATTGATGAATCCTTTGATGCAAACTATATACTGTTTAAGAATCAGAATGGTGAAGTGTTTAGCAGGTACATTGGTACTAACTGCAGGAATGGACTGCCTATGAAGAAGATTTGGGTTCCGAAAAGGTGTCTGGAGAATCTTCCTGTGAATGTCATCATGAAACCTCACGTGAAGAAGACAAACCTCAGACCAAAGGCTTCATACGGTCCAAAGGCTTTATACAGACAGAGGACTCACCTGAGTCGCACTAACGCAAATGTTTTGCAGGATACCATACTCAGGCATATGAATATGAGAGCGGTTCATCAAACCGCCATGTTCATAAGACCAAGAACTATTCTGCTTATTCTTATGTGTACTATTGTCCGCCTGCAAGACTGTTTGCTAGGGCTCCAAAGACAAAATTCTCAGATGCTGCACTTAGACTTATTGCTTCTCAGCCACCCTTGAAGATGTGGGTGGCTAAGAAAGCTTAACTCTCTTTTGCAGGGAAAGGTCTCCAGCAGAAAACCAAAATCGTCTGACGCCATTGTTGGGGACCTTAAACATCTTGTGGGGCACAAGATCAAATGCCCGAATGGTCTTACTATGTACTTCGTTCCTGAATCGCTTGCTACTCTCCCTATTAGTCCTAATCTGGATCTAAGCTTTCATAACCCATTGGTTCGTCAAATGTTTTTGCTTCACAATGCTCTTGGTGAAGCCTATCCCCCTAACTGCACTGTAGGGTACGACACCAGCGTCTTCAGAATGGATTATTGATAGTGGGTGTACAAATCACATGACTGGCAAAAGAAGTCTTTTTATGGACTCAACCTTACGTCCATCCGACAAGAGCCACATCACATTTGCTGACACTGGTAAAAGTAAGGTATTGGGTCTAGGTAGAGTTGCAATGTCAAGGGATCAACACATGGACAAAGTCATGTTTGTTGAATCCCTTGGCTTCAACTTAATGTCTGTCTCGATGCTTTGCGATTTGAACATGATCGTAATATTTGGAAAATATCGTTGCCTTGTACTAATGGAATCTGACAAGTCTCTAGTGTTTGAAGGGTATCGAAAAGATGATCTGTACGTAGTAGATTTCTCAGCAGGACCACAGCTTGCCGTATGTCTTCTAGCAAAAGCTTCAGAATGCTGGCTCTGGCATCGGAGGCTTGGGCATGCTGGCATGAGGAACCTCCACACCCTTGCGAAGAAGAAGCATGTCATAGGCATCGAGGGCGTCAAGTTCAAGAAAGACCACTTATGCGGTGCCTGTGAAGCAGGGAAGATGACGAGGGCCAAACATCCTTCGAAGACAATCATGACCACTACTCGACCCTTCGAACTGCTTCACATGGATCTTTTCGGTCCCACTCATTACTCAACTCTTACTACTACTGCATGCCTCTATGGCTTCGTTATTGTTGATGATTACTCTAGATATACTTGGGTGCACATAATCCTTTCAAGACTGAAGTGCAGGATGTCTTCAGACGCTTCGCCAATCGAGCTATGAACAATTATGGCGCCAAGATAAAGCACATCAGAAGTGACAATGGCACTGAATTCAAGAACACTGGCCTTGATACATATCTTGATACCTTGGGCATCACACATGAATTCTCAGCCCCGTACACGCCACAGCAGAATGGCGTCGTCGAACGTAAGAACAGAACACTCATTGAGATGGCCAGAACGATGCTAGATGAATACAAGACCCCAAGAAAATTCTGGCCTGAAGCCATTGATACTGCATGCCATACAATCAATCGTGTTTATCTTCACAAGCTTCTGAACAAGACATCTTATGAGCTCCTTACTGGCAAGAAGCCAAATGTCAGTTACTTCAGAGTATTTGGCGCAAGGTGCTGGATCAAGGACCCACATCACACCTCAAAGTTTGCACCAAAAGCACATGAGGGTTTTTATGCTTGGATATGGAAAGGATTCGCACTCCTACAGAGTCTTCAATCTCTTTCATTACAAAGTGGTTGAAACAGTGGATGTGAGGTTCGATGAGACCAATGGTTCACAAAGAGAGCAACTGCCAAATGTGCTAGATGAAGTTCCATCCAGTGAATCAATCAAGCTAATGGGAACTGGAGAAATTATACCTTCTGAAGCTCATCCTGAAGAAGAACTTATCATCTCAGCACCTGATCAACATGAAGACAATGCTCAGCCTGAAGACATTCCTTCTAACAACGACAATGATCAGCAAGAGCAAAGTCTTCGCCTTGTACATCCTCGCGTTGCCAATGAAGTGCAGATTGAAAGAATAATTGATAGCATCAATGCACCCAGTCCACTCACTCGTTCAAGGGCAACTCAGCTAGCAAATTTCTGTGGGAACTTCGCATTTGTCTCAATAACAGAACCCAAGAAAGTTGAAGAAGCCTTCATGGAACCTGAATGGATTCAAGCTATGCAAGAAGAGCTTCAACAGTTTGAGCTGAATAATGTATGGGAACTAGTTAAGCGTCCTGATCCACGGAAGCACAATATAATAGGCACCAAATGGATATACCGCAACAAGCAAGATGAGCATGGTCAAGTTGTCAGAAACAAAGCTCATCTCGTTACTCAAGGATATACTCAAGTGGAAGGCATTGACTTCGATGAAACATTTGCTCCTATGGCTAGACTTGAAGCCATACGCATACTGCTGGCCTATGCAAATCAGAACAACATACTTCTATATCAAATGGATGTGAAGAGTGCTTTTCTCAATGGCAAGGTTGAAGAAGAAGTGTATGTTGCACAAATGCCTGGCTTTGAAGATCCAAAACATCCTGACATGGTATACAAGCTCAACAAGGCACTGTATGGCCTCAAACAAGCCCCTCGGGCCTGGTATGACACACTCAAATACTTCCTGAAGAGCAAAGGCTTCATACCTGGTTCCCTAGACCCCACTCTCTTCACGAAGACATATGATGGTGAACTGTTTGTGTGCCAAATATATGTGGATGACATTATCTTCGGCTGCACCAATCAGAAGTACAGTGAAGAGTTTGGATATATGATGCAAGAGCAATATCAGATGTCCATGATGGGAGAGCTGAAGTTCTTCCTCGGTCTTCAAATACGACAACAACGCAACGGCATCTTCATATCTCAAGAGAAGTATCTCAAAGATTGCCTGAAGAAGTTCGGTATGCAAGACTGCAAAGGCTTCGCAACACCAATGCCAGCCAAACATCATCTGGGTCCCGACGACAATGGTAAAGAGTTCGATCAAAATGTATACCGCTCCATGATTGGTTCTTTACTTTATCTATGTGCATCTAGGCCAGATATTATGCTTAGTGTTTGCATGTGTGCTCGATTTCAAGCGGCACCAAAGGAGTCACATCACTTAGCGGTGAAGCGAATTCTTCGATATTTGGCTCACACCCCAACTCTAGGATTATGGTATCCAAAGGGCTCAGAGTTTGATCTGGTTGGATTCTCGGATGCTGATTATGCTGGTGACAAAGTTGATCGCAAGTCTACATCAGGCACATGTCACTTTCTGGGACGATCACTTGTATGTTGGTCTTCAAAGAAGCAGAACTGTGTATCTCTCTCCACTGCTGAATCTGCATACATTGCTGCTGGATCTTGCTGCGCTCAGCTTCTGTGGATGAAGCAAACACTCAAGGACTATGGAATTCATCTGAAGCAAGTGCCACTTTACTGCGACAACGAAAGCGCCATCAAGATCGCCAACAACCCAGTTCAGCACTCGAAGACAAAGCACATTGAAATTCGTCATCACTTTCTCAGAGATCATGTTGTGAAGGAAGATATTGATATCATACACGTCAACACTGAAGAGCAATTGGCAGATATCTTCACCAAGCCCTTGGATGAGAAGAGATTTTGCAAGTTACGGTGTGAGCTAAATATCCTGGAATCCTCAAATGTCCTGTGATCAGGCACACATCCTAACCCTTATGCATATTGATGACTTAGATGTGCAACACACGAAGTAAAGTATATCTTCAATCAATGAAGACATACATTCTAAGTGTGAATACATTAATGTGGAATTTGACTTCGGAGCGCCACGATAATTGTGCGCCGTGTCTGGGTCTAATACTTCCTATACGGTGGGTAACGCCACCACCAAATGTTCTATTTTGAAGTGTTTCACTCATGACGTTACCTTGCAATGTCTTCACATTTGGTTTGGCTTCGATCTCAACATATCTTCATGATTATCTTCACTATGTTGATTATATATATATATATATATATATATTAGTGTTCTGTCCTCTATAGCATTCACTTATAGCTATGTCTTCATTGTTGAATCTTTTGAACTAAGTGAATGTGATCGGACCCTAACCTCTCTATGCTTTCTATCTCAAATTCTATCTCTCCAAATCATATGCATTCTATTGAAACTGTCGAATGTCTTCTCTGCGTCCTTGTCAGCAGAAGATACAGAGACAACCATTAAGTCCGTTTTCAATGCTCATTCCTCCACATGAAGTAGGAACGACCACCCGACAATCAAGGCGTGCGTGGGACATGGAACAAACCCCAAAATTCCGCATAATGGCCACGTGTTCCTCAGATGCGAATCGCCAGGGGCACCTGTGTAATAGCGTAGTGCCGCCCATGTACCTATAAATACACACTTCACAGCGCTGATTATCTCTTCTTCCACTCTCGCACGAACCCTAGCACCACCGCTAGCCCTCGACAACACCGGCGACGAAGTGCTTCGCTGCCGCAACCTCTCCGACGCCGTCTTCACGCCGACCGCGGACATCGTCCTCTCCGCCGTCGCCGTAGGTGTCCTCCGTCGCCAAGTTAGGGCACGGAAGATCGAACTGCTCGGACTCATCTTCCACTTCGTCTAGCAGTTCTTAGTGTGGTAAGTAAAACTTCCTTTTTACATCACCGTTGATCCTATGGATTTGTCACTTTCTACCACAAGCAGTTTCTATTCACACAAGTTAGATCTCTCTCATACTGCATCTCATAACATGCCTAGTATATTCACTTATGCTTCACAAAGTAGTTAGATTCCTCACTTGTACTCATCTGTGGATTCGTACAAATCTGGAACCAACTCCTTATCTATGAGTGAATGTCTTCGCAAAATGAGGTCAATGTCTTCTAAACTGATTTATCTTCAAAATCTTCTGAGAATGCATATGACCTCTTCCCCTTCCCTCGCACCTTAATGCTGTCACAGGTAGATGTCCGTGGGAGAATCCTTTGGTTCTCATAGTCTGCATTCATTTGCAGAATTCTTATAGCATCACATTAATTCTCCCGAAGCCAGTTCCTGTTGGTCCAGCAAGCGAAAACCTTTGAAGCCTTTGAACGTGTTGAAGCCTTTCAAGTTAAAGTTTATGGCTTCAGAGAAAGCAGCAAGGAAGGGTGGCAGAAAGCGTCATGGAGAAACATCCAGAGATCTGCCAGATGAACTCTCAGAACTGTATAAGACAGATCCTGAAGAGGATTACAATCAGCGCAAGACCCGAATCCAATGGATTCGAATATATTGGGCAGAACAATGGTTCAAATACCGATTTGTAACCCAAGAATATGCTGAGAAAAATGCCATCAAGAGACCGTGGGGAGACATCCAATACAAGAATCTTCTACCCAGGTCCAGAGATGAAGCCATTTCTCAAGGCTTCTATCCCTGCATGGTCCATGGGCCACAGCCAGGTGATGCACACCCATCGTCACTACTATGGTGTTGTGACGACAATCTGTTCAAGCGCAACTTCCAGTTTGCCCAGAACTCAGCGAAGCAGAACAAGAAGACTTTGGGGTTAGACTTCAACCCTGGTCCCTCAGCACCAAGGGCAGATGGCACACGAGATGCAGAACCCAATGTCATCAGTCCTTTCTACAACCTTGAAGGCCTCATCACCCGCATCTTAGTTCAAGGGACTGTAGTGAATGAGCCTGTAGCTGACGCTGAATCAGAAGAAGCTCCTGCAGCGCCGAAGACAAAGAAAATGAAGAAGCCTAAAGCTTCAAAGCCTGCCCCCTCACCAAAAATCTCAAGGGCGAAGCCACTGGCAACTGCACCTCCTGAAGACAGTGTGCAGTCCGAAGACTTATCTCGCATCTCCAAGCCCCAGAAAGTCAAGATGCCTCTGCCTCACACCGGACAAGAGCTAACTGCTGCTGCCATTCTGCGCAATGACGACATTGATCTGTCAAGTGATGAAGATCTAGCAGATGACGCTCTTGAGCAACTCATCAAGAGCAAAGAAGAAGCAAAAATCTTCAATGATCTGCCTCTCTTTGATGTGACCATCATCCACAACTTCATTGACGAGTGGTTTGACACACCAAACATCAGCTTTGAAGATCTGCAGCTACCAATTGGCCTCAGTGTCGCCTTCCAAGGCGCCATTGCTTCAGAACTCGCTATTGCCCAGGGCATTGTTGAACTGAAGCAAAAGATTGACTATGAAAAGGCTCAGTTCAAGAAGCATATGGCCAAGCTCAACGTGCAGGAAGTGAAGAACTTCAAGAGTATGATGCACGAGCTCAAGGAAGCCTTTGTAAAGAAACATGCAGAAGCTCAGGGTTTGCGTGAGCGCATGAAGACTCTGGCTGACAGATGTGTGCAAGCCTACAATGAGGCTGAGAAGTGCAAGGCCCTTGGGCGTCCTGGCATCGACCCTAGGATGGCCGCAAAGAAGAAGAAGAAGCCTGCTACGGCTGAACCTGACGCACCAAGGCAGGAAGCAGTTTCTATTGTCTTCCCAACTAAAATGACTGGCTCGAAGCCAAAAAGCCGGTCAACAGCTTCAGAGCTCAAGAAGACAAGGACTGCTGAGGCTGAAGCCCGGAAGAGGAAACATTCTGAAGCCTCTCCAACTGCCCCCTCCAAGAAGAAGAGGAAGACCAAGAAAGATCGGGCTGCTTCCACAAAGCCCTTGATAGTTGAACCCATTTCTATGGTCTATCCTAAAGCTGAACGCCAACTGACCATCCATGAGCCTGCTTCCACAGAGGCTCATGAAGCTGAAGACTTTCCAGCAGCTGATCCCATCGCTGCTGAAGACATTGGTCAACATGACAATGTAGAAGATGGTGCAGTCCTTCCTCAGAACAGCGAACTCATCAGCATTGGTCGTCCACTGACGCCAATTGCACAGGATGCTTCATGGGCGGATCACCCACAAGAGGAAGAAGACTTTGAGGCCCTGCCCACTCCAACTCCACAGGCGTCGCCCGCATTGCGCAGGCTTCGCAAAGGTCCAAGACCTCAAGTCTCTGCTGAAGAAAATCCGGCTGCATCAGCCGCGGAAGAAGAAGTCCCACAAGTTCCCACTCCCCTGTCCCAACAAGAAGCAGTTCTCAAGGAGAACTTGCCTGTGACCGACCCTCCAGCTCGTCAAGTGGAGGATGAAAATCTTGCGGCTGCCACAACCACCAATGAAGCTAATGTGGAGCCCTCCCCAACGGAAGAAGAAGACAGCAAAGCCACTGATCCCATCACTTCTGTTCTTGAGTCTGCTGCCGGTCCCCAGTTCGACTATCATGTTGAGCACAGGCCTCAGGTACAGAAGCCAATCCCAAGACTGCCAAGGTTCCCAGGTCCTGCATCAGCACCTGGCTCCTTCAATATCAATGGCTTCAGGGCAGACAACACATTCTTCGATAGCTCTAGGAACCCCTACTCAAGGGAAAGGATATCATCTGATCGGTTCTGGAGCTATCCTCAGCGAAGCTATTACTCATGCATTCTTTACAACCAAGGTCGCGTCTTCCCACACAAGCGCCTTGACATTGAAGCCATAGCTGGTCTGCCCTGTCTGGAAGAAGCTTTGGATTGCTTCAAGGAAGTTGGACTGCTGCCGTTCGTTACTGACCAAGAGCATTGGAATGAAGAGCTGCTGCTCCAATTCTATGCCACACTTCACATCCGCGGGTACAGCAGTGATCCGAAGACTTGGGTCCTGGAGTGGATGACCAGAAATGTTCATCATGAAGCCAATGCATTTGACATCATTGAGCTCACTGGTTTGCCCACTCCTGGCGATCTCTACGAGCATGGCTGTCAGCTGCATAGTGAAGCAATTGAGAGCATCTTTAAGAGGCCGGAACCTGATATGAGTCAGATGCTCAGCATGATGAAGCCATTGCCCCAAGATGCTGCTTAACCAACAGAGTTCTTCGTTGAAGACCTTGAGTATCTGCCATGAACCATCTATCACATCATCAGGCGAACTCTCTGGCCCATCAAAGGGCACTCTCCAAATGCTAAGCTTGAGGGTGCAATGAAGACTTTGGTCTTCTATATTCTTCATGGAAAATGCTTCAATGCACAGGACTTATTCATCCGCCAACTTGCTGCATCGGGCTCTGATCTGTTTGGCTTGAAGTTCTACGCCCCATGGGTAATGCGGCTAATTAAACTTCACTCCGATATCTCATATCAGCCATCTACTCGCAATCATAGGATTTTTCTGCCTGATGTGGATATCTCTACTGAAGCCATCTATCCTGAGCCTGCAAAGGAACCTCTAAGTCTTCAGAATGCAGAGCATCAGAGTTTCTCACAGAACATTGAACGAGTTGAAGCAGTCACTCGGGTGTATCCTTTGGCTGGCACTACACGTGCACCACACCCTGCGTCTACTGAAGCCACTGATAGTACAACTGCTCCAAGACCCAAGAAGCGCACTCGTGTTCTCAACGACCGAGAGGTTCTTGTGGCTCTTCATCAGAAATAGGATAGGCATCATGAGTGGCTGAAGCGTCAGATGAAAAGCCTCTTGGTGGAAGTTAATCGCATTCGCAATCTTGCCACCAAGAATGCTTTCGTTGCCCATGAAACCTGTCGCCGTACATGGAAAGGGCTAACGATGATGTGTTCTGAAGATGATCTCCAAGAGGATGGCTTCACCGAGCGATTCAAGTTTGACTCCACACCTCCTTGAAGAGCTGTGCTGCTAGGAACTCCACCCCTTGAAGACTCTGAGTTCTCTTCATCTGCTGCAACAGTGACTGCCAGAGTTATCGAGGATGAAGATGATGCTACTTCACCACCACCTCCTTCAGCACGCGTCAACTCTGCTCCAAGCTCTTCAGCACCGCCAAACACCACCAACGACCTTGCTACTTCACCTACTCCGCATGGGAACGAGTAGATGCTCTATGTCTTCAAACCTTTTTGGTCCTTACTGACAAAAGGGGGAGAAGCATATGAGGTTGATAGTCTTCAAGCGGGTCCATATGGGCGGGTGCTTTATATTTTGCTTCGTGCTTACAACTCTCGTTTTGCTACATTTGGTTCGTTGAGTTGTAACACTTAAACTCGATGGTCGTCTGCTACTTATCTGCCACTTTGTTTTGCGATGATAAATTCCGCATGTGCGACGATAAATTCCGCACTTAGATCATTCTGCAGACGTCCATTTTCCATTATGCATGTCATTATCTTCATATACTTTCACATGCATAGTGGATTGTCATCATAAGTTGAAGTGGATCTCCACAAGTACAACCTGCCATGTGCATTTGCATTCCAAAAGCAAATTACCTATATGCACATCTTCAGGGGGAGCCCTTGCAACTTATGAAGACAATTCCTTATCCTTTACAATTTCACAGATTATATTCCCCGTTGAAAACTTCAACTAGTTTGTCGTTAATCACCAAAAAGGGGGAGATTGTAAGTGCATCTAGTGCCACCCCTAGTTGGTTTTGGAGTATTGACGACAAACCTAGTTGAGGGACTAATGTGTTTCTGAGAATTGCAGGATAACACAGGTAGAAGTCCCTCATTGATTCGGTTTTTCTACCAGAGATGACCCCTAAAAATGTATGAAGACATTGAAGTCAAAGGTGGTATATGAAGATATTCACATTGAAGACTATGACAAGAGAAGACACCACATGAAGCCTATGGAGCTCGAAGACTTAGATCTTTCATAGTTCTTTTTCTTTTGTGTTGAGTCATAGGAACCACCGTACTGTTAAGTGGGGTCCAAGAGAACCAGTCAGACTGACTGAAGTGATTCCCAACCAAAAACCTATGTCTTCGAGTGAAGACTATGAGAGCGAATCTTGTCCAGAGTCGGACAAGTAAGCTTTGCTTGTAGCCCAAGTAAAGTTGCCATGTGAGTTTGAAATCTAACCGTTCGAACACGTGTCAGTTCCTTAGTGACCCAGGGTCATTTCAGACAAATCAGGTCGGGTTGCGAAATGGCTATAAATAGCCCACCCCCCACAACCATAAACGGTTGGCTGCTCAGATTGAGAGTACGGCTTTTGTCGTTTGAGAGCAACCCACCTCGAAGCCTTTGAGAGAGAATTCCTTGCGAGGATAAAGCCCTAACCACCCAGAGCCAGAGAGAATTGGGCATCACTTAAGTCTTCTTGTCTGTGTGATCTGAAGACTTATTACACTTGAGGACTGTGCATCCTCCAGCCGGTTAGGCGTCGCGTTCTGAGCATCCAAGAGACATTGTGGATTGCCGGTGAACGATGTCTGTGAAGGTTTGGGAGTCTACCTTGAAGACTTACCAGAGTGATTGGGCGAGGTCTGTGTGACCTTAGCTCAAGGGGAATACGGTGAGGACTAGGTGTCCTGAGCTGCGTGTTCAGGACTGGGTGTCCGGGACTGTGTGTCCTAAGGTTTAAATACCTAGCCGCCCCAACCAGACGTACAGTTGTCACAGCAACTGGAACTGGTCCAACAAATCATTGTCTTCAATGAGTCACTGGTTTATCTTCCCTTCCCTTTACTTACTGTTGCTCCTTGTGAAGTCATTGTATGTTTGCACTATCTTTTGTCTTCACTGAGTGACTGCATGCTCTGTATGGCTTCATAATATCTTCCTACCTGATCCTTACTACATTGCTGCTATTAAGTCATTGTGCTTTCACTTCATTGAACACTTGACTATGGCTTGCCTAGTCTAGTCTACCTTTCGCTGCATGGTAATAGGTTTATTTCTATCGTTTGTCTTCATAACTTCCACGTTTTGAAGACTTTTATAAAAATCTCCTATTCACCCCCCCTCTAGTCGATATAACGCACTTTCACTATTAGTAGTCATGTGAATTTGGTATTCGTTCGATATTTTGATGAGATGTATGTTGTCTCTCCTCTAGTGGTGTTATGTGAACGTCGACTACATGACACTTCACCATTATTTGGGCCTAGAGGAAGGCATTGGGAAGTAATAAGTAGATGATGGGTTGCTAGAGTGACAGAAGCTTAAACCCTAGTTTATGCGTTGCTTCGTAAGGGGCTGATTTGGATCCATATGTTTCATGCTATGGTTAAGTTTACCTTAATACTTTTGTTGTAGTTGCGGATGCTTGCAATAGAGGTTAATCATAAGTGGGATGCTTGTCCAAGTAAGGACAGCACCCAAGCACCGGTCCACCCACATATCAGATTATCGAAGTACCGAATGCGAATCATATGATCGTGATGAAACCTAGCTTGACGATAATTTCCATGTGTCCTCGGGAGCGTTTTTCTCTATATAAGAATTTCTCCAGGCTTGTCCTTTGCTACAAAAAGGATTGGGCCACCTTGCTGCACTTTATTTACTTTTGTTACTTGTTGCTCGTTACAAATTATCTTATCCCAAATGTATCTGTTACCTATAATTTCAGTGCTTGTAGAGAATACCTTGCTGAAAATCGCTTATCATTTCCTTATGCTCCTTGTCGGGTTCGACACTCTTACTTATCTAAAGGACTACAATAGATCCCCTATACTTGTGGGTCATCAAGACTCTTTTCTGGCGCCGTTGCCGGGGAGTGAAGCGCCTTTGGTAGGTCGAATTTGGTAAGGAAAATTTTATATAGTGTGCTGAAATTTACTGTCACTTGTTACTATGGAAAATAATCCTGTGAGGGGATTGTTCGGGGTATCTTCACCCCGACCAGTAGAGCAAAGAGTTGCTCCCCAACCTATTGAACCTACTGAAAACAAAAATGTCTGCTTTGAAATTCCTTCGGGTATGATAGAAAAACTGCTAGCTAATCCTTTTGCAGGAGATGGAACATTACATCCTGATGAGCACCTAATATATGTGGATGAAGTTTGTGGATTATTTAAGCTTGCAGGTATGCCCGATGATGTTATCTAGAAGAAGGTCTTCCCTTTATCTTCGGAGGGAGACACATTGACATGGTATAGGCTATGTGATGATATGGGATCATGGAACTACAAACGACTGAAATTGGAATTTCATCAGAAGTTTTATCCTATGCATCTTGTTCATCATGATCGTAATTATATATATAATTTTTGGCCTCGCGAAGGAGAAGGCATCGCACTAGTTTGGGGGAGGCTTAAATTAGTGTTATATTCATGCCCCAATCATGAGCTCTCAAGAGAAATGATTATTCAAAAAATTTATGCTCGACTTTGTGATAACAACCGCACCATGCTCGATACTTCTTGTGCTGGCTCTGTTATGATGAAGACTATTGAATTCAAATGGGATTTATTAGAAAAGTATATATGACGGAGATGTATCAACTCCCCCAAGCTTAAACCTTTGCTTGTCCTCAAGCAATTCAGTTGACAAACTGAAAGTGATAAAGAAAAACTTTTAGAAACTCTGTTTGCTCTGGTTGTTATAAATATGTAAAGCCAGCATTTAAGTTTTTAGCAAAGATTATAAACTGACCATATTCACAATAACGCTTAGGTCTCATGTTTACTCATATCAATGGCATAATCAACTAGCGAGCAATAATAATAAATCTTGGATGACAACACTTTCTCAAAACAATCATAATATGATATAACAAGATGGTATCTCGCTAGCCCTTTCTGAGACTGCAAAACATAAATGCAGAGCACCTTTAAAGATCAAGGACTGACTAGACATTGCAATTCAAGGTCAAAGAGATCCAGTCAAGTCATACTCAATGTAAACTAACAGTAATGAATGCAAATGATAGAGGTGCTCTCCAACTGGTGCTTTTTAATAAGAGGAGGATACTCAGCATGAAAGTAAATAGATAGGCCCTTCGCAGAGGGAAGCAGGGATTTGTAGAGGTGCCAGAGCTCGGTTTTGAAACAGAGATGAATAATATTTTGAGCGGTATACTTTCGTTGTCAACATAACAACCAAGAGATGGCGATATCTTCCATGCTACACACATTATAGGCGGTTCCCAAACAGAATGGTAAAGTTTATACTCCCCCTCCACCAACAAGCATCAATCCATGGCTTGCTCGAAACAACGAGTGCCTCCAACTAACAAGAGTCCCAGGGGGAGTTTTGTTTGCAATTATTTTGATTTGATTTGCATAAAGCATGGGACTGGGCATCTCGGTGACCAGCCATTTTCTCGTGAGTGAGGAGCGGAGTCCACTCCTCTTGAGAATAACCCGCCTAACATGGAAGATACGGACATCCCTAGTTGATACATGAGCTATTCGAGCATACAAAACATGATATTTATTTGAAGGTTTGGAGTTTGGCAGATAAAAATTTACTTGGAACGGCAGGTAGATACCGTATATAGGTAGGTATGGTGGACTCATATGGAACAACCTTGGGGTTTATGGGATTGGATGCACAAGCAGTATTCCCGCTTAGTACAGGTGAAGGCTAGAAAAAGACTGGGAAGCGACCAGCTAGAGAGCGACAACAGTCATGAACATGCATTAAAATTAATCAACACCGAATGCAAGCATAATTAGGATATAATGCACCATGAACATAAATATCGTAGAGGCTATGTTGATTTTGTTTCAACTACATGCGTGAACATGTGCCAAGTCAAGCCACTCGAATCGTTCAAAAGAGGATACCACCCTATCATACCACATCACAACAATTTTAATAGCATGTTGGCACGCAAGGTAAACCATTATAAGCTCCTAGCTAATTAAGCATGGCATAAGAAACTATGATCTCTAATTGTCATTACAAACATGTTTATTCATAATAGGCTGAATCAGGAACGATGAACTAATCATATTTACAAAAACAAGAGAGGTCGAGTTCATACCAGCTTCTCCCATCTCAATCTGTCCATCATATATCATCATAATTGCCTTTCACTTGCACGACGAATGATGTGAATAATAATAATAGTGCGCGTGCATTGGACTAAGTTGGAATCTGCAAGCATTCAATAAACAGGAGAAGACAAGGCAATATGGGCTCTTTTGTCAGATCAACAATAATGCATATAAGAGCCGCTTTAACAATTTAATCATAGTATTCTCCTATCGACCCCCAAAGAAAATATAAGAAATAAAACTATATACACGGGAAAAGCTCCCAACAAGCAAAAAGAAGAACAAGAAGTCTTTTTGGGTTTTCTTTTCAATTACTATTAAAAGCTTGGAAATTAAAACGAGCTAAAAGCTACAACTAATTTTTTTCTTAAGGTTTATTAAAGACACATGAAGAAAGCATAAAAAGGAAAATAAACTAGCATGGATATTACAATGAAAAAGTGTGAGCACCGACATCTAGCAATGAGTGTGTGAACGTGAATGTAATGTCGGTGGGAAATACGTACTCCCCCAAGCTTAGTCTTTTGGCCTAAGTTGGTCTACGACCATGGTTGGCCTGGCGGATATCCATAGTAATAGTTGGGGTCGTACTGCGAAGAAGAAGACTCTGATTGCCACTGGTTGGAAATCATCTCCGGATCCCACTGGATATTAGACTGTCGTGGAGGATCAACTTCTGGTTCCGACTCTGGCTCTGTGGCTGGTGTAGGATTCCGGTAGGCATGAATAGCCTCCAACGGAACAAGGTACTTGCATGCAGATAAATCAAACAAGGAAGGAGCAGGCAGGGTAATAGTCTCAGGATGATGTTTATCAAAGAACAATTTGTATTTGAGCTCATTTTCCCTATTCTTAACAATAAAATCGTGTGCTACCATACTCTTATAATCTAAATAAACAGGAGGCGGAAATTTTTCTTCCTTCTCATAATGCCTAATAGGTATGTTAAAATGTGCAGCTAGGCGCGAGGCGAAGATGCCTCCAAAGACGGGGCCCTTAGTACGGTTAAGATTTAACCGCTTTGCAATAATAGCACCCATGCTGAATGTATCATCATGAAATAAGGTGTGGCACAAAATAACAATATCAGGGGCACTCGGGTTTCCACAATTTCTGCGCCCAATTAAGCATCTACTAGCAAATATAGCAAAGTATTGTAGAACAGGAAAGTGTATGCTAGTAGTTCGTGCATCGGAAACCTTCCTCGTTTCCCCTATAGTGATGGTATCAATAAACCCATCCACATCGCCGCGATGTGGTTCCTCTATGATGCCCTCGAAAGGGATCAAACAAACCCGACAAAAATCACAAAGTGACATCTCCTTATGCTCAGCATATAAATAAAACTGCACCGTAGGTGGTGAGCTCCTAGCATGGAAATGAAAGTTTTGCACAAAGATATTGGTGAGTAAGAGATACTATTCGTGCTGGTCGTGGAGGAAGGCGGTGAGGCCTGCATTCTCAGCCAATTCATAGAAATCATCATAAATCCCGGCTGCTCTCAAGAAATCATCACAAGTCCATTCACACGACCGAACCTCTGTGATGCGAGGCAGATTATATTTGGGCCTCTTTGCTTCTTCATTTTGCTTTTCCTTCGAGCTTCGGCTCGATGAGCCCCTCAAAAATCTCTTCATTATTTTCTGAAAAATTCTGAAATTTTTAGTAACTTCAAATAAAAGTGAACCAAACTCAACAAAATTGATAGCAACTACTCCTACAAGTGCCTAGAGCCTATATCAAGCATCAAAACTACTTGGAACCACATAAATTTGACATGCAAGATCAAGAACATGGTCACCTAGGCAGCACAAATTTGCAATGAATAAAGCATTAGGACAAAAACTAATTGGACCAATGGAGGGAGCCACATACCAAGGAACAATCCCCCAAAGCAGTTTTGTGAGAGGTGCTTTGAGCAAGGAGATCGAAAATTGCAGCAAAATGAGCTAGAACTCGTGCTTGAGCTGGATAATGGTGTTTGTGGGAGGAAGAAGGAGTGTGTGGGTGCAGGAATAAGTGGAGGAGGGCCACTGTGGGCACACGAGTCAGGGGGCGCACCTAGGGGATAGGGCGCGCCCTCCACCCTCATGGCCAGGTGGATTCCCCCCTGCTGTGTTCTCAGTGCCAAACATTCTCAAATATTCCAGAAAAAAATCATATTTAAATTTCAGGGCATTTGGAGAACTTTTATTTTCGGGGTATTTTTATATTGCACGGATAATTCAGATAACAGACAGAAAATACTATTTTTATTTTATTTAATATAAATAACGGAAAGTAAAAGGAGGGTACAGAGAGTTGTGTTTTCTAAATGCATCCATCTCATGATCATCAAAAGGAATCCATTAACAAGGTTGATCGGGTCTTGTTAACAAACTCATTCCGAATAACATGAAACCAGAGAATTTTCAAATAACACTAGGTTACCTCAACGGGGATATGCACATCCCCAATAATAAGAATATCATATTTCTTCTTGACAGTAGGAAGAGGAAATTCAAAACCTCCTAAAATAATCGATGGAATTTTTCCAATAGAATTGATACTATGGACTTGAGGTTGTTTCCTCGGAAAGTGTACCGTATGCTCATTACCATTAACACGAAAAGTGACAATGCCTTTGGGTACAATCAATAACAGCCCCTGTAGTATTCAAAAAGGGTCTTCCAAGAATAATAGACATACTATCGTCCTCGGGAATATCAAGAATAACAAAGTCCATTAAAATAGTAATGTTTGCAACCACAACAGGCACATCCTCACAAATACCGACAAGTATAGCAGTTGATTTATCAGCCATTTGCAAAGATATTTCAGTAGGTGTCAACTTATTGAAATCAAGTCTACGATATAAAGAGAGAGGCATAAAACTAACACCGGCTCCAAGATCACATAAAGCAGTTTTAACATAGTTTCTTTTAATGGAGCATGGTATAGTGGGTACTCCTGGATCTCCAAGTTTCTTTGGTATTCCACCTTTAAAAGTATAATTAGCAAGCATGGTGGACATTTCAGCTTTCGGTATCTTTCTTTTATTAGTAACAATTTCTTTCATGTACTTAGCATAAGGATTCATTTTGAGCATATGAGTTAATCGCATACGCAAAAAGATAGGTCTAATCATTTCAGCAAAGCGCTCAAAATCCTCATCATCCTTTTTCTTGGATGGTTTGGGAGGAAAAGGATGGGTTTTTGAACCCATGGTTCTCTTTCTTTACCATGTTTCCTAGCAACAAAGTCTTTCTTATCATAACGTTGATTCTTTGATTGTGGGTTATCAAGATCAACAGCAGGTTCAACTTCTATGTCATTATCATTGCTAGGTTGAGCATCATCATGAACATTATCATTAACATTATCACTAGTTTCAGTTTCATTACCAGATTGTGTTTCAGCATCAAAAATAGAAATATCATTTGGATTCTCGGGTGTTTCAGCAATAGGTTCACTAGAAGCATGCAAAGTCCTATCATTTTTATTTTTCTTCCTTTTAGAAGGACTAGGTGCATCTATATTATTTCTCTGAGAATCTTGCTCAATTCTCTTAGGGTGGCCTTCAGGATACAAAGGTTCCTGAGTCATTTTACCAGTTCTGGTAGCCACTCTAACAATATAGTCCTTATTCTTTACCAAACTCACCTTTGACATTAGCCATATAATCACCCAAGTGTTCAAGCATATCAGCACTGCGTTTTAACTCTCTACCAAAATAAGCATTGAAGTCTTCTTGCTTAACCATAAATTTATCAAACTCATCTAAGCATGGGCTAGCAAACTTAGTAAATGGGATTTCAGCTTTATCATATCTATAGAGAGAATTTACCTTTACTACCTGTGTCGGGTTATCAAGACCATGTGTTTCTTCAATAGGTGATGGATTAAAACCATATATTTCTTCAATGGGAGGTAAATTAAGACCATGTATTTCTTCAATAGGAGGTAAATTCTAAACATCTTTTTAATACCCTTTTATTTCATAGATTTCTTTGCCTCTTGCATATCTTCAAGACTGAGAAATAGAACACCCCTTTTCTTCGGAGTTGGTTTAGGAATAGGCTCAGGAGTTGGCTCAGGAAGTGTCCAATTATTTTCATTTGCCAACATATTATTCAATAGAATTTATGCTTCATCCGGCGTTCTTTCCTTGAAAACAGAACCAGCACAACTATCCAAGTAATCTCTGGAAGCATCGGTTAGTCCATTATAAAAGATATCAAGTATTTCATTTTTCTTAAGAGGATGATCAGGCAAAGAATTAAGTAATTGGAGAAGCCTCCCCCAAGCTTGTGGGAGACTCTCTTCTTCAATTTGCACAAAATTATATATATCCCTTAAGGCAGCTTGTTTCTTATGAGCAGGGAAATATTTAGCAGAGAAGTAATAAATCATATCTTGGGGACTACGCACACAACCAAGATCAGGAGAATTAAACCATATCTTAGCATAACCCTTTAATGAGAACGGGAATATTTTAAGGATATAAAAGTAACGAGTTCTCTCATCATTAGTGAACATGGTAGCTATATCATTTAATTTAGTAAGATGTGCCACAACAGTTTCAGAATCATAGCCATAAAAAGGATCAGATTCAACCAAAGTAATTATATCAGGATCAACAGAGAATTCATAATCCTTATCAGTAACAAAGATAGGTGAAGTAGCATAAGTAGGATCATATTTCATTCTAGCATTCAGAGTTTTTTGTTTAAGCTTAGCTAATAATTTCTTAAGATCACTTCTATCATTGCAAGCAAGAAAGTCTCTTTTAGTTTCTTCATCCACAACATAATCCTCAGGCACAACAGGTAATTCATATTTATTAGGAGATCCTTCATAATCACTTTCATCAGTATTATCAGTTTCAATAATTTCATTCTCTCTAGCCCTTGCAAGTTGTTCATCAAGAAATTCACCAAGTGGCACAGTAGTATCAGGCATAGAAGTAGTTTCATCATAAGTATCATGCATACCAGAAGTGGCATCATCAATAATATGCGACATATCAGAATCAATAGCAGAAGCAGGTTTAGGTGTCGCAAGCTTACTCAAAACAGAAGGTGAATCACGTGTAGAGCTAGATGGCAGTTCCTTACCTCCCCTCGTAGAGGGATAAATCTTGGTTTTTGGATCTCTCAAGTTCTTCATAATGATAAGCAGATATAAATCCCAAGTGACTAAAAGAATAGAGCTATGCTCCCTGGCAACGGCGCCAGAAAATAGTCTTGATAACCCACAAGTATAGGGGATCACAACCGTTTTTGAGGGTAGAGTATTCAACCCAAATTTATTGATTCAACACAAGGGGAGCCAAAGAATATTCTCAAGTATTAGCAGCTGAGTTGTCAATTCAACCACACCTGGAAACTTAATATCTGCAACAAAGTATTTAGTAGAAAAGTAATATGATAGTAGTGGTAACGATAGAAAAAGTAACGGTAGCAAAAGTAATGTTTTTGGTATTTTGTAGTGATGATAACAATAGCAATGGAAAAGTAAATAAGCGAAGAACAATATATGGAAAGCTCGTAGGCAATGGATCGTTGATAGAGAATTATGCCGGATGTGGTTCATCATGTAACAGTCATAACCTAGGGTGACACAGAACTAGCTCCAATTCATCAATGTAATGTAGGCATGTATTCCGAATATAGTCATACGTGCTTATGGAAAAGAACTTGCATGATATCTTTTGTCCTACCCTCCCATGGCAGCAGGGTCCTAGCGGAAACTAAGGGATATTAAGGCCTCCTTTTAGTAGAGTACTGGACCAAAGCATTAACACATAGTGAATACATGAACTCCTCAAACTGAGGTCATCACCGGAAGTGGTCCCGATTATTGTCACTTCAGGGTTGCCGGATCATAACACATAGTAGGTGACTATAGACTTGCAAGATAGGATCAGAACTCACATACATTCATGAAAACATAATAGGTTCAGATCTGAAATCATGGCACTCGGGCCCTAGTGGCAAGCATTAAGCATAGCAAAGTCATAGCAACATCAATCTCAGAACATAGTAGATACTAGGGATCAAACCCTAACAAAACTAACTCGATTACATGATAAATCTCATCCAACCCATCACCATCCAGCAAGCCTACGATGGAATTACTCACGCACGGCGGTGAGCATCATGAAATTGGTGATGGAGGATGGTTGATGATGACGATGGTGACGGATTCCCCTCTCCAGAGCCCCAAACGGACTCCAGATCAGCCCTCCTGAGAGAGTTTAGGGCTTGGCGGCGGCTTCGTATCGTAAAACGCGATGAATCCTTCTCTTTCATTTTTTCTCTCCGAACACGAATATATAGAGTTGGAGTTGAGGTCGAAGGAGCTCCAGGGGGCCCACGAGGTAGGGGCGCGCGCCCCCCCACCCTCGTGGCTAGGGTGTGGGCCCCCTGGTCTTGATCTTTTGCCAATATTTTTTATTATTTCCAAAAATACGCCATGGAGTTTTAGGTCATTCTGAGAACTTTTGTTTCTGCACATAAATAACACCATGGCAATTCAGCTGAAAACAGCGTCAGTCCGGGTTAGTTTCATTCAAATCAAGCAAGTTAGAGTCCAACACAAGGGCAAAAGTGTTTGGAAAAGTAGATACGATGGAGACGTATCATAATGCACATCACTATAAGATTTGCAAGCAATGTGACTAATGAGTTAGTTGTAGGATGATGCATTACGGAACGAGTAAAGAGACTTGCCGGTGACGAGATTGAACTAGGTATGATGATACCGACGATTGAATCTCGGGCAAGTAACATACCGATGACAATGGGAATAACGTATTTTGTTATGCGGTTTGACCGATAAAGATCTTCGTAGAATATGTAGGAACCAATATGAGAATCCAGGATCCGCTATTGGTTATTGACCAGAGATGAGTCTCGGTCATGTCTACATAGTTCTCGAACCCGTAGGGTCCGCATGCTTAACATTCGATGAGGATATGTATTGTGAGTTATGTGATTTGCTGTACCGAAGGTTGTTCGGAGTCCCGGATGTGATCACAGACATGACGAGGAGTCTCAAAATGGTCGAGACATGAAGATTGATATATTGTAAGGTTATGTTTGGACACCGAAAAGGTTTCGGATTAGTTCGGGCATTTTCCGGAGTACCGGGGGGTTACCGGAACCCCCCCGGGGGCTTAATGGGCCTACATGGGCTTTAGTGGAAGAGAGGAGGAGGCGGCCAAGAGGTGCCCCCCCCAAGCCCAATCCGAATTGGGAAGGGGGCCGACCCCCTTCCCTGTAACAATCTGGTTTTTGGCCCTTTTTTCCTTTGATTTATTGTTGTTTTTACTCTCTTTTTCTGTTTGGAGAGGTTCTGTGGCCTTGTCACCTGGGAAATCATCTTCATTTCGTCTCCCAAGTGATTCATCATCCTCAAATCTAGCCCAAGACCATTCTAGCCCAACCCTAAAATTCTTTTCTAGGGAATATTCCTTTTTCTATTAAAGGAATAACCCTGACTGCCTTAGGTTGTGAAGCAACCTATATTTCTGCCACTCCCAAAATTCCCAAACAATTCTCGTAATTTCTTTGGGTCATATGTTCATCAAATATGCCCAAACTCTCCTATCCTAGACCAAGAATAATTCCCCAAAAATTATTCTTCATTTCTGTCCGGTGTGGCTTTCTATGAAGGTAGTGCCACCTATCCTTTCCTGATTGATGCCAAACCTTTTGGGAATTCTCTTATGTCCAAATCGTTGCCTCATGCCAAAATTCAACTTTATTCGCTTGGCCAATCTCTCTCAACAATTTTTCAAACTTTCTGTCAGACAAAAGGCATTGTGAAGGAAGTACTAGCTAGGAGTTTCCAAATGAGTTGAAATTTTGCACACTCCTTCATGTGCTCATGTTAGCACACTCCTCCAAATTTCAGCTCCATCCAATCGTCTATGTGAGCACATCATCAAATATTTGATTCTATTAATATTTTCAGGTTGTGAAACAAGTATAATTTGTATTGCTTCATTAATTCTGATAAATTACCAGATTGTGCTCCTACCCTTATAACATCTCTCCATCAATTTTGGTATCAATTCATAAAGCCAATTTTCCTTTAGAATTTTTGCAAGTTTCTGGACAGTGAGGATGCTTGTGAAGCAAGTACCATTTTGGCTTGTCCATTTGGTATAAATTTTTTACAACATCTTTATATGTCCATATCATCAATCCTTGCCAAATTTCAGATAAATTGGCTACTCCATGTGAGTGCACCTTCCTGATCAAGATTCTGGACCATATTTGTAGTTACAAAGCAAATATATTAATTATTGGTCCATTTATCCTAAAACTATCCATGATCATAGTCCTTCCGTACGTAATCCTTGTAGACAGCTCCATTTGACCCAATCAAATCCCTAGTGATCAGCAGTGTGCAGCCAAATTTGATATAGCAAACTTCAGACGATCACTCACACCTCACCTTGGCTTCTTTTGATGCTCCATCAACTCCCACAACCCCTATGATGGAAAGACAACACTCTGGGCAATGTTTCCCTGCCTCTTGCATCCCCTCCTTGCCGGGCGCAGTGGTGACCGCGTCGTTTGCATGTCTTTGCACGCGCTCTGGCAGCGTTGGCCGTGCTCTGGGTGTCGGGACGCGCCGGCCAGCTTTGCCTCGACGGTTTTCTCCCGTCCGAGCGTGCCGACCTGAGTCCCCCTTCCTCTTCCGTCGCTCTCTTGTCCCTTCCCCCTCTCGAAGCCTCCTCACCGGAGCTAGATGCCACGCGCCCATGGACATACAGTGGCTGACAGGGCCTTAAATGCGCTCGTCTCTTCTTCCTCTACTGCCCCTTGGCGTTGCGCTACTCTGTGACCTTCGTCCACTCCTCCTCGTCATGATCTCACCACTCCCCGTGACTGCTGAGCATGCTAGAGCGTTGGCCGGACTTGAGCGGCGGAAATTGGCTCAGGAGACTTCGGCCGCGCCTATTTATGGCCTCCCCGACCACGTCTCACTTCACCACTCGACCTCACTCACTCCACTTCCCCTCCCTAGCCTCTTCCTCGAGCCTCTGGAGCTCTCCCTGCCCGCCATCGCCGCCATGGCTGCTGCGGCCATCCTCTCAAATTCGACCAAGTCTAGCTCCCTCTCCTCCTTCTACCACCACCAGCGCACCACCTAGTCCCCGAAGATCCTCCCCATCTACTCCGTTCGTCGTCGGACTCACCGTAGCCCCAACCCCGTCCACGCCTGAAGCTCTCGTCCTCCAGCATCGAAAGCGTCGTGGACTCGGCCCACTCCGGCGACCGTGGATGGGACCACTCGATGCGTAGCTTGACGCTGAGCGGTTCAATAGGCGGAGCATCGCTGGAGGTGCCCTGTAGCGCCGGAAGGCCTCGTCGGGGCCGGCTCTGCTCCGGCCAGGCGCGGGCGAGAGGAAGGAGATGGCACCGCCATCGCCAGTTGGCCGTGGGCCCCGTGACCCCACCCACCAGCCCCTCCGCCCGTTGACCCCGCGCCTATGACGTGGATAAGTGAAAACTTCTTTCTCTGTTTTACGTTTTCTGTAGTCAAAAGCGTATTTCTCTGCGGCTTATAACTAGAGTACGTTTTCTCCACAGGAAAGCGTATGTCACAGAAGGCGCTTTCTCTTTTTCCAGCCGCCGGACGAAACCCCTATTTTGTGAACGTTCGTATGTTTAGGGCAGAAATGAATAAGTTTTTATTTGTTTTCTACCTAACGAACGAACGACCGTATCTTGTCAACCACAACTCCGATTGAGGTGATTCCAAAGTCCACTTCTTTGTATCGTCGAGCCCATTCTGTTGGTATCATTTTCACTATGGTTTGACATTCTGAAAATGACCATTATGCCCTTGCACTAAATCAGCCCGGAGGCTGGAGGCGCGGGCGCTGAGGCTAGAGGCGCGGGCAGGGGGCCAAGCACCACCGGAGGCTAGAGGCGCGGGTGCCGAGGCGTCGAAGCCGCTCGCAGTTCCTGAGGCATCATCTTCAGGAGCCCGCGACTTTCACGCTAAGGTGGCAGTTGAGGGGGCGACGCAACCCGTTGCTCCCGAGGTGCTTGATGGCTCTCCCCAGCTTGGCGCTCCCGAGGTGGCCTCCTCGAGCGCTTCACCAGCCGCGCCCTGCGCCGGTCGCCATGTCCAGCACTTCGGCCGGCTCCATGTAGACTTTGATGGGCTCCACAAAAGGAAGGGGTCCCCAAGCTGTAGCAGCGGCGCCTTCGACCGTTGAAACAGAGGAAGTACATCGCCATAGATGAGTAAGTACCTTATCTTTGTAATTCCCCGGGTGCTGCTTCCCTTTGTGACGGTGGCTCTTCAGGATCCCATCTGCTAAGGCCGCGAAGCCCCTCGGGAATCAACCTCCTCCTGCCTCGGATCTCCCGCTGGCCCTGAGCATCCCAGGCCAGCATGCTGCCCCCGTCGCAAGGACGGCTGGAGAGGCAGACGTGCCAGCTTGGCGCCTTGAGCCCGGGCTCCTGCCGTCTCTTCTGCGTGGCCTCGTCAGGGGTGTTACGATCATGCCAAGGGCCCCTCCTCTAGTTATTGACGGTGGCCGGACAACTTCAGTCTTGGTTCCTTCTTCGAGTGGCGAGCCTCAACCCAACTGGGCTCATGCTGAAGCCCAATCGGCGACCGAAGGGGCGCCAGCCCACTGCCCCCTGCGGGAAGGGAGCGAGCCGCCTCAGATCTTGTCGATGGCCCCTGCTGTGGAGGACGGAGTCTGCCGCGCGCTCAAGGTTGCGCACGAACGGAGCATTGTCTGCCACGATCTCTTCCAGGAGGCGATGGGCGCGATGAGCCAGCTTGGCGGGGAACTCGCGGATGTAGACGCGCGCCTTGAGGCCGAGGGTCTTCGGCTGGTGGAACAGTGGCATAAACTGGTGGCCATCAACCTCGGGCGCCACCAACGCGAGTTTGATAACACGAAGGACGAGGTGTCTCTTGCGACCTCGCGTGAAGCTTGCACCCAAGCCTTGGAAGAAGCCCAGGAAGCTGATCGACGCCGTGAGATTGTAGAGAAACGCGTGTGGGAGCTTCAAGCCTGGAGTGCCTCCCTGGAGCAGCAAGTCGAGGTGCACAAGGCTGCCCTAGCGTCGATGAAGGGGACGCCTGCCGAGGAGGAAGATATCCTGAGGCGTGAGGAAGCGTTGGTGCTCGAAGCCACGGAGCGCAGCCTTGAGCTTGAGCGATTGGAGACAAGGGAGCGCCATGTTCCCCAAGCTAAGAATGTTGTCGGCGCGCGCGAGGCCAAGGCCCAGGAGGAAGTCGACCGCCGGGTGGCCGAGGTTCGCGCGGATCTTGCAGGCAAGTACGACCTGAAGTTGAACTTGTGGAAGCCGAGGCTGTGGGCAGGACTAATGCCCTCTGGTTAGGATTGGATGAGGCGGAACATCGTGAGAAAGCTGCCGCAGCCACCCTGTCCTTAGTGCAAGCGGAGCTGGCTTCTGCTCGTGCCGAGTTGTTTTCCCTTCAGCAGCGAGTCGCCGGTGCCGAATCCTCCACGCAGCAGAGCAGGGAGGAAGCGCTTCGGCGGCGGACGCTGGAGCGCGAGCATGCCCCCATGCTCCAAAGCCTTAGGGTCAGAGCCAACGCGGCGATGGGCGCCATCTACGACGAAAAATGCACCTCATCCCCACTCGAACGACTATGCCAGTCACCTTCTTTTCTTCACCAACGTGGTGACATGCCTAGAGAATCGATCCGAGAGGGCTCACGTGCTAGTTGAGGAGAGGAGTCGCGGCCTGCTCAAGCGCGCGTTCTCCCGTGTCTTCAGCCACCTCCAGAACACCTACCCCATTTTTGACTTCGACTCCGCCATTGCCCCTATGCCCGAGGCCATCCGGGGCGACCTAGCGCGCTGGGTAGAGGACAATGTTGGTGCTCTAGTAAGAGCCTTCACCTTTGAGGATGACGCGGTGGTGGTCGCTGCGGATGAAGGCGACGTGCTTGATGATGGTGCGGGCAACGCCGGCAATGGTGTCGATGATGCCGGTGACGAGGACGGTGGCGCCAGCGATGGTGACGATGATGCCAGCGACGCGCCTGAGGGCAACCTGGAGGACGCACTGAGCGATATGTCCGATTGAGCCAATGCTTCCTCGTTGCTCACCCTGTAAGTGAAAACTTGGGCATGGCCCTGAAAGTTGTAAGAGCATTTTGGGAGGGGGAGCCCCTCATGTAAACAGATTACTGCCTCTATTCCTTCGGCCAAGATGAAGATGTGTTTTTATGGGCCCGCGAGTCACGCCGTGAGCTTACTACTGAAATTTACCTTAGTCGGGACCGGTTCCCGGCCAGCTCGTGAGGCCGTGAGCTCCTGAAGGGCCTGCCGATCCGCCCGAGAGGCCTTTGCGAGGAGCAAGCGCTAGCCATGGAAGGGTGTGCGTGCAGCACGCGCGTGCCGCGCCCAGCCCCCGCTCACAAGGGGCCCGCGAGGGGGGAGGTAGCAGGTGCGAACTCTGAGTCGGGGCAAGGAACCGGATGGCAAGAAATTGAACGAACGAGAAAGGTCGCCCCCATTCATAGCAATGAAAATTCAACTTCAAATTAAATCCAAAGCTAGAAACAGGGCTACAGAAAAGAGGTTAAGAGCAAATGGCTGCGTCCGGCACCTAGTCTAGTCTTCTTGTCTTCTCACCAGTGCGGAGCTAAGTGCTGCCACTAGGTGTGGGAGGGAGCCCCCGAGGCCCGAGGGCGGCACTCCTGAGACTCCGGGGCATGTATAGCCCCACTCATTATTACGTGAGAGTGTCACGAGCGGAGATCTTCACAGGCGTGAGCCTTACTTCATATCGCCAGACGAGGGCCCCGCCTTGCGCCGCCCTCGGCCACCGTTGGTGCGACCAGAAACCAGGACGAAGCCAAAGGGGCAAAGGGGACGCCAGTGGCGCCTTCGGCGACCACGGGTCCTCTATGGGGGTAGGCTCACCAGCACCTCCCCGACAGAGGGCCTACTGACAGTGTCCTGGACTAGGGGTACTCACCACGCCGTCTCCCAATCAGTTGGATTGGGCCGAGGACCCCACGGCCGTATGCTCATGGGCCAGTTCGGACAGCCGATGTATACATGAGGAAGATTCCACAAGACTTGGTGATCAAGACAAGGACTCCTCTCCATCGGCGTATTCGACTAGGACTCTTGTTATCTTAGGCCTCTGGTACATTATATAAGCCGAGGCCAGGCTAGTCGGTAGATTATTATGACATTACTCATCATACCTGTAGGGTTTAGACCACAACATACGATCTCGAGGTAGATCAACTCTTGTAACCCCTATACTCATCAAAATCAATCAAGTAGGAAGTAGGGTATTACCTCCATCAAGAGGCTCCGAACCTGGGTAAACATTGTGTCTCCTATCTCCTGTTACCATCGATCCTTAGACGCACAGTTCGGGACCCCCTACCCGAGATCTGCTGGTTTTGACACCGACACCTACCTCCGGGGAACGCCTTGCTCCGCGTGATGCGGGGAGGGACCTGGCTCCTGGCCCCTCCTAGTGGGAGGGAGGCTGTTGAGCTGGGGCTGCAGTCCGCCATTGTGACCTGATCCTCCTGGGACCCATGGTTAGCATAAGCTTTTGCTCCTGAGAGATTAGTGGTACCCTGTAGCTGTCATCACCGGCTTGGTTGGTGAGGCTCACGGCGCGCTCGGGGGGCTCCTGAAAGGCCTCAGCTTCCAGTGCCTCCTCCTCCTAGTCCGGCTCGAGGAACGAGCCAGGGTCGTCTTCCAGCGCATACTCCTAGTCTATCATGCGGGGCACGTAGGCCTTCGAGGCCGCCACCCCGAAGACCTCGCCGAAGTGCCCCACGCTCCATGTTGCGCCGCCCTGAAGATGGTAGGGCGGCACTCTGCCGAGGCCGTGGGTGGCAACGCTCGTGCTCGCGCCCATCGGAGGTGGCGCGGGCATGAGTGGGTGTCCGATGCTTCTGGTCACGCCGGTGTCGATGAAGCCTCCTGGCGCACCTGGGGTGCGCGGGCGCGGCGAGGGCCGCCATGTGATTCGGCCATGGCCTGAGGCGTAAGCAAGGAGCAGAAGGGCAGTGCTCCCTAGGCCGTGGCATCTAGTAGCTCGGCGACATGCTCCAGCAATGCAACCCGACCGCTCTCCATCAGCCGGCATCGCATCAGCTCCCGATCCATCGTGAGTGCGTCCCTCATGTTTGCTTGTTCCCGTCGGGTGTGCGGCATCGTGGCCGCATCGTGGCTTGAGGCCCTTGTGGCCGCCCGCACTTGTCGTGGAGTGAGGGTGGACGACGTTTGACTGCGCCGCCCGTGCCCCACGGCGCTTGGCGGTGCACGCGCCGCTTGGGGCGCTGGGTTGAGGTCTTCTTGGGCAGACGGCGCCGCCCAGGCCAGCCAAGCTGCCTAGCGGTCGGTGTTGGTCGCCGTACATCAGAACCGCGGAGTGTCGGTGGATCAACTGGCGGAAGAGAAGCTCCGGCGCACCCCTACCTGGCGCGTCAAATGCCGGATTTCTGGTTCCGGCAAAACCCTTGAGGTTCGAACACTGAGGTGCGCACAAAGATCTCTCCCCCTCTCCAGCTCGCACTCCATAAGATCTCACGGCCTAGCACGACGAACCCAAAGAACACGAGACATAAGAGTTTATACTGGTTTGGGCCACCGTTGTGGTGTAATACCCTACTCTAGTGTGGTGTGGTGGATTGCCTCTTGGGCTGAGGATGAACAATTACAAGGGATGAACAACCTCGCGAGGTGAGGTGTTCTTGTGCTTGGTGAGTTGATGTTCTCTCTCCCACTCTCTCTCTCTCTGCCCCGCCCCGCCCCCTAGCTATGGTGGTGGCTAGTCCTATTTATAGAGGCCCTAGTCCACTTCCCAAATATTGAGCGGGAAGGGATCCCACAACGACCAAATTCGAAGGGAGACAACTAGTACAAGCTATCCTGACAAAAGTAGTCTTCGCCTGCCACAGGCTCTGGTGGTGACGCCGTCTTGGGTTCCACGGTGACCTCCGTCCTGCCGTCCTACTGGTCTTGGTCTTGTTGCACCGATATGCAAACCTTTGCCTGATGCCTCGGGACTCCTCGCCTGCGCTTGCCCGTTTAGCACCAAAGAGGAAACGAGGACACTGCGCGCGCTGGCGCCCGCCTGGCTCCAGTCGTCATGGCTTGTGTCACACGAACCTCGCGAGGTGTCCCTTGCCTTGATCTCTCTGCCCCTCGCGAGCCAGCCTGGTGAGGCCGCCCCTGAGGAGGTCTTGCATCGTCTGCCTCGCGAGGCTTGGCCCCTCGCCGGGGTCTTGAGTGTTTGTTGGTGAAGATGGGCCGTACAGGGCCACTGGTGGAGACACGCTGTGGGTCGCAGGCAGGCAAGTCTGGGGACTCCCATTCCCAGAATGCCGACAAAGACCAACAGAATATTTTCAGACAAAGGTATGGATCCTCTAGAGTCGACCTGCAGGCATGCAAGCTTGAGTATTCTATAGTCTCACCTAAATAGCTTGGCGTAATCATGGTCATAGCTGTTTCCTGTGTGAAATTGTTATCCGCTCACAATTCCACACAACATACGAGCCGGAAGCATAAAGTGTAAAGCCTGGGGTGCCTAATGAGTGAGCTAACTCACAGCCTTTCTCAGCAAGATACGTCAGTAAAAGCTTCTGGCATAAGGAATGGAATCTTCCTCAACAAGCAAACCGAGGAGAAGCTTCTCCAGTACGGAAATCAGGCTTCTCCAGCACAATACTCCGGGAAAGCTTCATGTGCAAGCCATTGAGATTTATTTTGCACACTACCCAGACAAAAGCTTTGAGCAGAAGCTAACGAGTCTTCCTCAACAAGCTACCCGGATGGCTTCTCTCGTAAGCCACTCAGTCCGCTTCAGTACCTCAATATTGCACCATCCTTAGAGATTATGCGGTGAGTTGGCAGTATATGGCAGTACATCTCAAGAGTCAGATCAGCAATACTTTTGGTCAAAAGTACAAGTCAGTCAAAGCAGATGTCTGCTTTAGAAATCAAGTGTTCGGCTACACATATTTCCACATATATGGTGAGGATGTATCCCCAGACATACAAGTTACTCGGGTAACTTTCAACCCACGACACATTGCCATCTTCAGTACGACACCGCATGTTGTATTCAGTATTGTTACAAGATATGACACATTGAGCAAGCAGTATATGACAGTGCAGTTCAAGGATCAGATTTGCAATAATTTTGTCAGAAGTACAATTCAGTCAAGACATATGCCTACCGCAAGGATCGAGTGTTCGGTGGCATATTGTTCTTATGTATATGGTGAGCATGCATCCCCAGTCATATCAGTCACTCATATGAGATATGGCAATGATCAAGCAGATATACCTAAGAAAGGTATGGATTCAACAACCTCATGAGGCATGCAAATGAAGATAAGCAGAGATACACATCTTATGTAATACAAGGATCGACAAGCTCTGGAGATGACATCACAGAATCAACAGTCTTGACAATGGCAACCAAGGCCAATATTCCCACACCGACAAGGAGGTCTCATGAACTCTTGTCACCCTCTTGGATGGTTGGCCTCAACAACAAGCTTTGTACCGCTACAAGCCCGAGTATATGTCAGATATGTACGGACCCCGGTCAGGAAATAAGCACAAGGAATGATGCCAAAAATATTGCACCAACCACATCCATGATCATACAAAGAATTAAAGACATGTGCGGCCAAGTTATTTTAGTAAGGTATCCTGGCAAAGAAAATCATGACCGTCAAAGGATGAGACTGACAGCAAAAGTATGATGATGATTTTTGTGCGACCATCAGGGTCCGGATATCCAAGTCAGTTGAAAGCCATAAATTCCATATGGATCCACAAAGGCATACTCTCAGCGGCCTACTCTATTTACAAGGATTTCATATTCCGCTGACCCGCTTAAGATGGATAGTGCGGAATATCCAAGTTTGTTCTGTCAGATCCAAGATTCAGGTACAACCTCAGCAGTTTGACTTCAGTGACATTGTTACAAGCATCACATAGTCTATTACTACAGATGGGTACACCAACAACATGGGCAAATCAAAAGCAGAACCATCAGATCAGGCCAGGTATATTCAATGGTGGAATCAAGTGCATGGACAACAGGTCATGAAAAGTATTTTCTCGCCAACACTCCTGTCAGGACTGCCCCAAGCTGTTAATATTTGAGGTATGACACAGTTATAAGTCCATACCCTTGCATATTGCACACGACAGAAGGTAGTTGAATCTTTGGTACATGACGCATGCTCGAGCCAATGGAATAAATCAAGATAAATCAACACCATCTATGAGCAGTCAGATCCTGTCAGAAAATGGCCATGATTCTCAGCATTTATGGAACCCAGAAGACATGCATTTGTTTGAGCAAACTCCATGGCAGAAGTAAAAGGTTTTCATGAAAAAGGAAAATTTATGATTAGATCCATTGGATGTCGCCACAGACATGAGAGAATCTACGTCAGCAAAAGGATTTGGTTTATGAACAAAAACCTGTCAGAATTGGGAAAGGGGAAGCAAACCACCCGAGAGCAAGGTAAGCAAAATCATCTCAGATTCTTGAGGGAACAATATACAAAGGAAATGGATACCCAAGTTGGAAATGGTATCCTCAAGTCATATTTGTTCCCTAAGCAACCAAATCTCGAGGAGAAGATTTCTTTAAGGGGGGAAGGTTTGTAACAGCCTGGTTTTTTTGCCCCTTTTTTAATTTGATTTATTTGGTTTTTACTCTATTTTTCTTTTTGGAGTGGTTCTGTGGCCTTGTCACCTGGGAAATCATGTTCGTTTCCTCTTCCAAGTGATTCATCATCCTCAAATCTAGCACAAGACCATTCTAGCCCAACCCTAAAATTCTTTTCTAGGGAATATTCCTTTTTCTATTAAAGGAATAACCATGTCTGCCTTAGGTTGTGAAGCAACCTATATTTCTGCCACTCCCAAAATTCCCAAACAATTCTCATAATTTCTTTGGGTCATATGTTGATCAAATATGCCCAAACTCTCATGTCCTAGCCCAAGAATAATTCCCCAAAAAATATTCTTCATTTTTGTCCAATGTGGCTTTCTGTGAAGGAAGTGCCACCTATCCTTTCCTGATTGCTCCCAAACCATTTGGGCATTCTCTTATGTCCAAATCATTGCCTCATGCCGAAATTCAACTTTATTTGCTTGGCCAATCTTCCTCAGCAATTTTTCAAACTTTCTGTCAGACAGAAGGCATTCTGAAGGAAGTACTAGCTAGGAGCTTTCAAATGAGTTGAAATTTTACACACTCCTTCATGTCCTCATATTAGCACCCTCCTCCAAATTTTAGCTCTATCCTATCATCTATGTGAGCACAACATCAAATCTTTGATTATGTTAATATTTTTAGGTTGTGAAGCAAGTATAATTTTTATTGCTTAATTAATTCTGATAAATTATCAGATTGTTCCCCTACCCTTATAACATCTCTCCACCAATTTTGGGATCAATTCATAAAGCCAATCTTCCTCTAGAATGTTTGCAAGGTTTTGGACAGTGAGGATGCTTGTGAAGGAAGTACCATTTTGGCTTGTCCATTTGGTATAAAATGTTTACAGCATCTTTATATGTCCATATCATCAAGCCTTGCCAAATTTCAGATCAATTGGCTACTCCATGTGAGTGCACCTTCCTGATCAAGATTCTGGACCATATTTGTAGTTGCAAAGCAACTATATCAATTATTGGTCCATTTCTCCTAAAACTATCTAGGATCATAGTCCTACCGTAGCTAATCCTCCCAGACATCTCCATTTGACCCAATCAAATCTCTGCTGATCAGCAGTGCGCAGCCAAATTTGATACAACAAACTTCACACGGGCACTCACACATCACCTTGGCTTCGTTTGATGCTCCCTCAACTCCCGCAGCCCCTATGATGGAAAGACAACACTCTGGACAATGTTTCTCTGCCTCTTGCGTCCCCTCCTTGCCGGGTGCAGTGGTGACCGCGTTGTGTCCAGGTCTGTCCATGCGCTCTGGCAGCGTTGGCCGCACTCTGGGCGTCGAGACGCGCCGGCCAGCTCTGCCTCGACAGTTTTCTCGTGTCCGAGCATGCCGACCTGACTCCCCCTTCCTCTTCCGTCACTCTCGTGTCCCTGCCCCCTATCGAAGCCTCCTCGCCGGAGCTAGACGCCATGCGCCCACAGACGTACAGTGGCCGACAAGGCCTTAAATGCGCTCATCTCTTCTTCCTCTGCTGCCCTTGCCGTTGCGCTACTCTGTGACCTTCATCGGCTCCTCTTCGTCATGATCTCACCCCTCCCTGTGACTGCTGAGCGCGCCAGAGCGTTGGCTGGACTCGAGTGGCGGCAACCGGCTCGGGAGACTTCGGCCGCGCCTATTTAAGGCCTTCCCGACCACGTCTCACTTCACTACTCGACCTCACTCACTCCACTACCCCTCCCTAGCCTCTTCCCTGAGCCACTGGAGCTCTCCCTGCCCGCCATCGCCGCCATGGCCACTGCGGCATCCTCTCAAATTCGACCAAGTCAAGCTCCCTCTCCTCCTTCTACCACCACCGGCGCACCACCTAGTCCCCGAAGACCCTCCCCATCTACTCTGTTCATCGCCGAACTCACCGTAGCTCCAACCCCGTCCACCCCCGAAGCTCTCGTCTGCCGGCGTCGAAAGCGTCGTCGACTCGGTCCACTCCGGCAACGGTGGATGGGACCACTCGATGCGTCGCTCAACGCTGAGCAGTTCCATAGGCGGAGCATCACCGGAGGTGCCCTGTAGCGCCGGCAGGCCTCATCGGGGCCGGCTCTTCTCCAGCCAGGCGCGGGTGAGAGGAAAGAGATGGCACCGCCATCGCCTGCTGGCCGTGGGCCCCGCGACCCCACCCGTCAGCCGCTCCGCCCGTTGACCCCGCGCTGATGACGTGGATTAGTGAAAACGTCTTTCTCTGTTTTACGTTTTCTGTAGTCGAAAGCGTTTTTCTCTGCGGCTTATAACCAAGTACGTTTTCTCTGCAGGAAAGCGTATTTCACAGAAGGCACTATCTCTTTTTCCAGCCACAGGCCGAAACCCCTATTTTGTGAACGTTCGTCTGTTTAGGGCTGAAATGAATAATTTTTTATTTGTTTTCTGCCTAACAAACGAACGACCGTGTCTTTTCAACCACAACTCCTATTGAGGTAATTCCAAAGCCCACTTCTTCGTATCATCGAGCCCGTTCTGTTGAAATCAAAGCAAATGGAGACCAAAACTCTGATACCACATGTAGGATCGAAAGTATGTCTATAGGGGGGTGATTAGACTACTTGACCAAATAAAAATCTAGCCTTTTCCCAATTTTAAGTCTTGGCAGATTTTAGCAACTTAGCACAAATCAAGTAATCCACCTACACATGCAATTCTAAGAGTATAGCAGCAGAATATAAAACAATTTCATATGAAGGTAAAGGGAGGAGTTTGGAGGGAGCAAACACAATGTAGACACAGAGATTTTTGGCGTGGTTCCGATAGGTGGTGCTATTGTACATCCACGTTGATGGAGACTTCAACCCACGAAGGGTAATGGTTGCGCGAGTCCACGGAGGGCTCCAGCCATGAAGGGTCCATGAAGAAGCAACCTTGTCCATCCCACCATGGCCATCACCCATGAAGGACTTGCCTCACTAAGGTAGATCTTCACGAAGTAGGTGATCTCCTTGCCCGTACAAACTCTTTGGTTCAACTCCACAATCTTAACGGAGGCTCCTAAGTGATACCTAACCAATCTAGGAGACACCACTCTCCAAAAGGTAATAGATGGTGTGTTGATGATGAACTCCTTGCTCTTGTGCTTCAAATGATAGTCTCCCCAACACTCAACTCTCTCTCATAGGATTGGATTTTGTAGAAAGACGATTTGAGTGTAAAGCAACTTGGGGAAGGCTAGAGATCAAGATTTATATGGTTGGAATGGAATATCTTGACCTCAACACAAGTGTAGGTGGTTCTCTCTCAGAAAATGTATGTTGGAAGTGTAGGCATGTTCTGATGGCTCTCTCCACGAATGAAGAGTGGGTGGAGGGGTATATATAGCCTCCACACAAAATCTAACCGTTACACACAAATCACCAAACTCGGTGGGACCGAATTATAAAACTTGGTCAGACCGATTTAGTTCAAAATGTGAACGTTAGGATTTTTGGTGGGACCGACATGTCAACTCAGTGGGACCGATTCCATTAGGGTTAGGGCATAACATAATATCGGTGAGACCGATTACACAAACTCGGTGGGACCGATTTTGGTAATAGACAAACAGAGAGTTGGTCAGGAAAACTCGGTGGGACCGATTCGCTCATCTCAGTTGGACGGAAACATTACAAAGGGGAAATAGAGAGTTTGCATTGCAATCTTGGTGGTACCGATCACTCATCTTGGTTGGATCGAAACGTTACGAAGGGAAACAGAGAGGTTGCAATCCCACCTCGGTTAGACCGAGATCCCTATCGGTGAGACCATAGTGACTAGGGTTTGTGGCAGTGGCTATGTCAAGTGAACTCGGTGGCGCCGGATAGAAGATTTCAGTGGGGCCAAGTTTGACTTTTGGTTTGGGACATATGTGGATATGAGAAAGTAGTTGAGGGTTTTTGGAGCATATCACTAAGCATTTTGAGCAAGTAACTCATTAAGCAACACCTCACCCCCTTTTAATAGTATTGGCTTTTCCTATGGACTCAATGTGATCTTGGATCATTAAAAGTAAAATGTAGAGTCTTGTGCTTTGATCTTGAGCCAATCTTTTGTCCTTAGCATTTTGAGGGGTCCACTTTCTAATCCATGCCATGCCAATCATTGAGCTTTCCTGAAATATTTATCTTAAAATAGCATTAGCTCAGTGAGCTATATATTGTTAGGAATTACCAAAACCACCCAGGGATAGTTGCTCTTTCAATCTCCCCCTTTTTGGTAATTGATGACAACATATAGATCAAAGCTTCGACAAATGATCATAAGATTGAAAAACATCGTCGCTTTGAGAAGTATGTGATAAGCAAGAGCTCCCCCTAAATTTGTGCATTATTTAAATTTGCTTTTGAATGCAAATGCACAATCGCTTAGGATCATGGGTTACTCTTCCATGTCACATACATCTTGATGGAGCGCTCAAAATGATAGAAATTAGAAGCATGCACTCATCACCAAGCATTAAGGTAGCAAATGATCAACCACATGATCACATAAGTATATCCAACCAAGCATTAAGGTAGCAAATGATCAACCACATGATCACATAAGTATCTCACACAAGGACATAAAGTATCTCACACAATAAAAAGTTCAACCAAAGGCAAAGACGCAAAACACTCTCTCAAAGCCTATGATCTATACATATTTCTTCCCCTTTGGCAACAAGTTACCAAAAAGTTCAAATATGCATAGTGCTATGCGTCTCAAAGTCTTGGTCTTCGGGAGGTGGTGTAGAGAGAACTCCAAAGACGAATGCATCTGTGGATGTAGTTGGAGCTGGTGGAGTGGGTGCTGGAGGTGGCACTGGAGCTGTAGCTGCTGATGTTGATGTTGTAGCTCTAGAATCTGTCAGTGGTACGGCAGCAGACCTCTGACTCCTTGGCACTCGCTGAAATGCATCTGTAGTTGCCTTCCCTCTCCTCTCTTCAGCTTCCTCCTGAAGCTACTCAACTGCAGTCTGTATCTCAGTTACCTTGAGGTCAAGATCATAGAATTTTGTCTCAACAATCCTCTCCAAGCTCTCCTGATTCTGAGTTAGGGTGGCCAATCCCTTCTCAATCCTCAGTGTAGCTTGAATCAGATAGCCCAATTGATCTTGTTTTGACTTGAGGAATACCTGAGATGCTTCTTTTGCACTTGGCATCCTTGGAGCTTTCTTTGCCTTAGCTTTGGCTCTCTTCTCTTGTGCTTGAGCTGATGATGGTTCCTCCTCATTCATCACTATTATGTTGTCTTCAAATTCAGGAATTAAGGGTAGATGCTCTGTAACACCCACAATGCGGCTATATCTCCCACGTGTCGGGGCACGACTTAGAGGCATAGCCGCATGGTAGGTTTTGTCACAAGAGGGGTAATCTTCACACAATCCCATGTACAGAATAAGAAAGGGATAAATAGTTGGCTTACAATCGCCACTTCACACAAATACAAGTTAAACATACATCATCCAGAGTACAATCAAGGTCCGACTATGGAACCAAAATAAAAGAAGACAACCCCAAATGCTAGATCCCCGATCGTCCCAACTGGGCTCCACTACTGATCAACCAGAAAAGACACAACACAATGATCAAGATCTTCATCGAGCTCCCACTTGAGCTCGGTAGCATCACCTGCACTGGTATCATCGGCACCTGCAAATGTTTGGAAGTATTTGTGAGCCACGAGGACTCAACAATCTCACACCCGCGAGATCAAGACTATTTAAGCTTATGGGTAGGATAGGGTAATGAGGTGGAGCTGCAGCAAGCACTAAGCACATATGGTGGCTAACCTACGCAAATAAGACCGAGAAGAGAAGCAACACAATGGTCGAGAAGCTAGAAGTGATCAAGAAGTGATCCTGGAACTACTTACGTTCAAGCATAACTCCAAAACCGTGTTCACTTCCCGGACTCCGCCGAAAAGAGACCATCATGGCTACACACGCGGTTGATGCATTTTAATTAAGTCAAGTCTCAAGTTCTCTACAACCGGATATTAACAAATTCCTATCTGCCACATAACCGGGGGCACGACTTTCGAAAGTTCAAACCCTGCAGGGGTGTCCCAACTTAGCCCATCACAAGCTCTCACGGTCAACGAAGGATATTCCTTCTCCTGGGAAGACCCGATCAGTCTCGGAATCCCAGTTACAAGACATTTTGACAATGGTAAAACAAGACCAGCAAAGCCGCCCGATGTGCCGACAATCTCGATAGGAGCTGCACATATCCCGTTCTTAGGGCAATACCAGATAGGTCAAGCTACGAGTAAAACCAGCCCTCAAGTTTCCCCGAGGTGGCCCCGCAGGTTGCCCGGTTCGGACTAGCACTTAGAGAAGCACTGGTCGGGGGGTTAAAATAAAGATGACCCTCGGGAGCACGATTCCCAAGGGAAAATTATAGGTGGTGGTGAGGCAAATGGTAAAACCAAGGTTGGGCCTTGCTGGAGGAGTTTTATTCAAAGCAAACTGTCAAGGGGTTCCCATAACACCCAACCGCGTAAGGAACGCAAAATCAAGGAACATAACACCGGTATGACGGAAACTAGGGCGGCAAGAGTGGAAGAAAACACCAGGCATAAGGCTGAGCCTTCCACCCTTTACCAAGTATATAGATGCATTAATTAAAATAATAGATATTGTGATATCCCAACATATCCATGTTCGAACATGGAACAAACTTCAACTTCACCTGCAACTAGCAACGCTATAAGAGGGGCTGAGCAAAGCGGTAACATAGCCAAATAACGGTTTGCTAGGAAGGTGGGTGTCGGGGATATACCCCGCGGCGTAAACCGGCCGGAAGTATAACCCGGTCGGACTAGGCGTTTCATTGGTAAACCGCCAGAGGATTGGCGACTTACGTGTCTGGCGGTTCACTTGTATGACGATTCACGAGCCTAAAGACTCATTGGTGACCCGGCGCGTGTTCCAGATGGATGAAAAGGCCCAAGGCCCAGCAGGAACGTTTATGTTAATGGTAAACCGGTGGAGAGTTATGTAGGATCGAAAGTATGTCTAGAGGGGGGGGGGTGATTAGACTACTTGACCAAATAAAAACTTAACCTTTTCCCAATTTTAGTTCTTGGCAGATTTTAGCTATTTTAGGACAAGTCAAGTAATCATCACACTATTCAAGCAAGCATGCAAAGAGTATATTGGCAGCGGAAAGTAAAGCATGCAACTTGCAAGAATATAAAGGGAAGGGTTTGGAGAATTCAAACGCTATTGGAGACACGGATGTTTTTCCCGTGGTTCGGATAGGTGGTGCTATCCTACATCCACGTTGATGGAGACTTCAACCCACGAAGGGTAACGGTTGCGCGAGTCCACACAGGGCTCCACCCACGAAGGGTAACGGTTGCGCGAGTCCACACAGGGCTCCACCCACGAAGGGTCCACGAAGAAGCAACCACCCACAAAGGGTCCACGAAGAAGCAACCTTGTCTATCCCACCATGGCCATCGCCCACGAAGGACTTGCCTCACTAGCGGTAGATCTTCACGAAGTAGGCGATCTCCTTGCCCTTACAAACTCCTTGGTTCAACTCCACAATCTTGTCGGAGGCTCCCAAGTGACACCTAGCCAATCTAGGAGACACCACTCTCCAAGAAGTAACAAATGGTGTGTAGGTAATGAACTCCTTGCTCTTGTGCTTCAAATGATAGTCTCCCCAACACTCAACTCTCTCTCATAGGATTTGGATTTGGTGGAAAGAAGAATTTGAGTGGAAAGCAACTTGGGAAGGCTAGAGATCAAGATTCATATGGTAGGAATGGAATGTCTTGATCTCAACACATGAGTAGGTGGTTCTCTCTCAGAACAAATGAGTTGGAATGATGTGTGTGTTCTGATGGCTCTCTCACTGAATGAGAAAGAGGTGGAGGGGTATATATAGCCTCCACACAAAATCCAATCGTTACACAGTTTTCCAATCTCGGTGGGACCGAATCATAAAACTCGGTCTGACCGAAATAGTAAACCTAGTGACCGTTAGGAATTTCGGTGGGACCGACATGCAACTCGGTAGGACCGATTCGGTTAGGGTTTGGGCATAACGTAATCTCGGTGAGACCGATTACACAAACTCGGTGAGACCGAATTTGGTAATTAGCTAACCAGAGAGTTGGTCAGGCAAACTCGGTGGGACCGATTTTCTCTTTCGGTAAGACCGAGTGGAACTCGGTGAGACCGAAAAGTTACAAAGGGGAAACACTGAGTTTACATTGCAATCTCGGTGGGACCGATTCGCTCTTTCGGTGGGACCGAAAAGATATGAAAGGGAAACAGAGAGTTTGCAACCCCATCTCGGTGGGACCGAGAACCTTATCGGTAGAACCGAATTGCTAGGGTTTGGCAGTGGCTAATGACAAGTGAAACTCGGTGGCGCCGGATAGGAAAAATCGGTAGGACCGAGTTTGGCTTAGAGTTTAGGTCATATGTGGATATGGGAAAGTAGTTGAGGATTTTGGAGCATATCATTAAGGACATGAAGCAAGAGGCTCATTAAGCAACACCTCATCCCTTCTTAATAGTATTGGCTTTTCCTATGGACTCAATGTGATCTTGGATCACTAAAATATAAAATGAAGAGTCTTGAGCTTTTGAGCTTGAGCCAATCCATTGTCCTTAGCATTTTGAGGGTTCCACTTTCATATCCATGCCATGCCAATCATTGAGCTTTCCTGAAATAATCATCTTGGAATAGCATTAGCTCAATGAGCTATATGTTGTTATGAATTACCAAAACCACCTAGGGATAGTTGCACTTTCAATCTCCCCCTTTTTGCTAATTGATGACAACATATAGATCAAAGCTTCGACAAATGATAATAAGGATGAAATATATCGTCGCTTTGAGAAGTATGTGATAAGTAAGAGCTCCCCCTAAATTTGTGCATATTTAAAATTTGCTTAGGACTGCAAATGCACAAAGAGTTAGAGTCATGGGTTACTCTTCCATGTCACATACATCTTGGTGGAGCGCTCAAAATGATAAGAATGAAATACATGCACTCATCACCAAGAATAGTGAATGATCACAAACGATAGATAGAATGATAATATTTAAGCAAGCATTAAGCAAACATTAAGTGTAGCTTATGATCAAACACATGATCATCGATGTCTCACAAATAATGACATAGTATCTCACACGCAAGCAAACAAAGTTTGAAAAACCACCAAATAAAGCAAGAGAGAAAAGCAACACTCTCTCTCTCGAAGCCTATGATCTATACATCTTCTCCCCCTTTGGCAACAAGTTACCAAAAAGTTCCTAGAAAATGCATAGCACTAGATCGACGCTCAGGATTGATCTTCAGGTGGTGGTGGAGTCCGGATCACTCCAAGGACGAAGGCTTCTGTAGATGTTGAAGTAGTCGCTGAAGTAGATGCTGGAGCTGAGGCTGTAGCTGGTGTTGAAGTTGTGGCTCTAGTGTCAGCAACTGGCAGTGCAGACGACCTCGGGCCTCGTGGCACTCTAGAAAAAGCATGAGTGGTAGTCCTGCCTCTCCTCTCATTCATGTCCTCCTGGAGCTGCTCCACTACAGACTGAACTTCTGTTACCTTGACATCCAAGTCATAGAACTTCTGTTCCATGATCCTCTCTAGGCTTTGCTGATTCTTAGTGAGGTTGGCCAGACTTTGCTCAATTCTCAGCGTGGATGCAATCAAGTAACTGAGCTGCTCTTGTTTGGCCTTCAAGAAATAGTCAGATGCCTCCTCTTGAGTAGGCATCCTGGCAGCTTTTTCCTTCTTCGCCTTCTCCTTCTTTGCATATGCTTGTGCAGACGATGGCTCGTTCTCAGTCATAATAACTTCATTGTCCTCAAAATCTGGACGGATGGGCAGGTGTTCCTTATCCAACAAATATACGCCCATGCCCATCTTGGAGTTGATGAGCTCCTGAATCTGAGGGGCATATCCACAGCTCCTCTTCTGATCTGCAGCTGTCCTCTTAATGGTTTCCACAATGAGACTCATGACCTTGAATTTCTGAGGCACGTCAAAGACATGAAGCAAGTTGATCGCGTGACCTCTGATCATCTTGTGATCTCCAGACTTAGGCAACAGAGTGTGCCTTAGTATCCAATTGATAGTAGGCAATCCTGAGAGCAGATAATGCACTGAGCCAAACTTGAACGTGTCAATTGCTTCATTCGGGATCTCCTTGTACATGTTGGACATTGAGTTATGATCCATCTTCTTCTTGGCATAGATATCCAAGTCCTCATCTTGCTCTTCTAGGGCATTGATAATCTGTGCCCACTCAGCCACTGTAGATTGGTACCTTGTACCCTCAGACATCCATGTAATCCTTCCATCTGGATAAAAGTGAGCTGTGGAGTAGAACTGCATGATGAGTTCCTCGTTCCACTTTGTGAGCTTCTGCCCAACAAAGTCCTCTAATCCACACGCTCTGAAGCTGTCCTGAACTCCTGGGTAGTGCTCTTCATTCTCCTTGATGTAGGTCCAGTCGACCCATCTCATGTCACAAACGATTGGCTTCTTGTCAAGCAAAACAGTCTCATAAAAATCTTGTTGCTCCTTGGTGTGAAATCTGTAATCTACGGCAGTCCTTCTCCTAGAAGCATACGGATCTGCTTCTATCCACTTCCTCAGCCCTGAATCTCTCCTAAGCTTCATATCCTCAGCCACAGGATGAGCATCGTTGTGGCCTGGGATCTTGGGCTTGAGCTTCCGAAGGACACTCTCTTCTTCTTCTTCTGCAACAGTCTCAAGCACTGGGGCCTTGTTCTTTTCTGCAGTTGGGATGCTTCGTGTGTTTCTCTTAGGTGCACTCTTAGGCTTAGATGCAGCCTTGGGAGCTTCCTTGGGCTTGGATGCAGCTCCCCCTGACCTTATGGCATCTCCCATAAGTTTGGTTGCCTTGGGTGCTGGTGCAGCACCCTCTTCTTCCTCCTCCTCTTCTACCATGATGGAGGCTCTCCCAAGCACTTTGGCTACCGTCTTCTTCACCCTCTCTTTCCTCTTTTTGCCCTCAGCAACAATGGGCTCAATGGGAGCAGGTGCAGGCTTTTCAGTTGATGCTCTAGCCTTTGACATTGGCTGCCTCCCTGCTGGCCTCTTGATTTTCAGGCCTGGCTTTGAGCCTTGAGCTGGCTCAACTCTTTTGGAAGTGGCCTCTTCCTCTGCCACATAGTCTTCATCCTCAGAATCAGACGTTCTCTTCTTCCTTTGACGTGTGGCAGCCTTAGGCAGATTGCTGGGGGTGCTCCTGCTGCCTTCATCAGAAGAACTTGAGGGGCTAGTGCCCTCACTCATCACAACTTGCTGCTCAGACACATTCTGGCTGTCACTTTGATCAGACATGTTGCAAACTGACTGCTGACCCTGTGAATAGATTATGGATAAGATAGAGTGGATGAGCATCACAAAAAGCAGAGATTTTTGCAAAAGATTAATCCAAAAACTTAGTTTTAGTTTTCCACAGAAAGCATCTCGGATCTACCGATTTTCAAACTCGGTGACACCGAAGCAGTTTTGGCACCAGAACTGGTGAACTCGGTCAGACCGAGTCACAGTTCGGTGGCACCGAGACTGCTAGGGTTTCACAGAATTCCAAAATCGGTCACACCGATAAGTTATTCTCGGTCAGACCAAGTTTAACTTGTGCAATGGCGAAAGCCAGATCGGTGGGACCGAGTTTTTCAACTCAGTGGGTCCGAGATGGTTTCGGCAGAAACCTAAACCTAGAATTTTCGAATTAAACCTAATCTACGAGTGTTTTGACTGGATAGAAGTGTTTCAATCGTGGCAAGAATCAATATGATCATAATGTGCTAGGAATCAGATTGAGGAATAGCACAAAGATCAAGTCCATACCCTAGTTCGGCGTGGACTTGCTACGGCGGCAACGGCGGGGCAGAAATCCGTTGACGGCGGCGGAGACCAGCGTATGGAGGCTGCTGGCGGCGAGGAGACGATCCAGAGACCTCGGGGGCAGAGCAGGCTATCGCGCGGGCGAGGAGGTTTCGGAGAAATTTCCAAAATTCTGCCCGTCACTATATATAGCCCGACCCTGTCGGTGTGACCGAGTGGAACAACTCGGTGGCACCGAGATGCAAAACTCTGTGCAGTTATTGCAACTCGGTGTGACCGAAAAGTTCAAATCGGTTGCACCGAGATCGAAAACCTAGATCAACTTAATGAACTCGGTAGGACCGAATGGAGTATCGGTCAGACCGAGATTCATAAAGAGGTTTTGGAAGTTTAAGTCTATGACGAATCGGGGACTCCGAGCGCTCCTCACACAGAGTGGTTCGAATCTGACTTGATCAAATTTTGTGATGCAGCATGAATAGAGTTTGAGACGAGAAAAGCATAGATAGCTAGAGAAGGTTCTTAGGCATTCTTGTCCATCCACTTGGAAAAAGAAGATAAAGCCAAACAATCAAAACAACAAGTGGATGTCCTCGAATGAGTAAAATATGCAATCAGCATGCTCACACAATAAGATAGCAAATGAAATATGTGGCAAAGCATGCACAACCAATTCTAGCATCTATCAAGCAATTTGCGATGACTAGGTCATCTATATATGAGTATATTGACTTAGGAGTCAAGTGAGAACACTTGATCGTAGGTCATACTCATCGTTTAAGCTCAAGTGGGGTTACCACTTTTACATAAAGTATTGTTTTGTTCACATCTTTAGAGTTGCTTTAGCTCAAGTCTTAGAGTAAAGCTCCCCCTAGATGTGATATCCCCCCTAAGAGGGATGAACTAACCTTGGGTTTTGTCGATGATGACTTCATGTAGATATTGAAGATGTGGATGCTCAATGTTGATGTAGATCTCTTGGAGCTATCCATTTGAGTGAATTGCACTTTCAATACCTACATGGGTTAGTCCCACAAGGAACAAACAAGGATATCCATAGACATGGAGTGATGCACATAAAAGATGATGTCCATGAAAACTTTTAGGTTACCTTGTCCCTTGTCTTACCAATAAGAGGGTTTGTAACTCCTTGAACTAGTGCAAGATGTGGAAGTTGATTGCACTTGTTCTTGCCAAAATGATAAGAGTGAAGTATGTTGGCGGAGTCACCCTCAAGAACTCTCTAGTTCTTCTTCTTTTGGATCCACATCATCTTGATGGGAATCCTTGGAGTTGTAGTCGTACTTGATGAAGTGGAACTTGAAGAAGTCTTGGGAATCCACTTGACTAAGGTCTTAGGAGCTTCTTCAAATGCATCAATCTCCTCTTGAAGCTTGTCCTTGCCTTTTTGCTCGTAGTCTTGTGGTGGAAGATCATCTTGAGCTTGTGTCCCCTTGAAAGACTTCTCTTGTTGAGGGACAAACTTTGTCTTGGGGTATTGATCTTCTTCCCATTCAACTCCATTGGCATTGAACTTTCGTTCAAAACCAACACCTTGATTCTTCCGGTGCATTCCTTGCTTGCGCACAATTTCCTCGAATTGCTTACTCCCGGCAAGGCTTTTGTACACTCCTTTCTCTATAATTCCATTCAATAAGCTATTTCTTGCTCAAGTGTAACTTGGCTAAGAGAATCATTAGTGGAATCAAGAGAACTACTAGAAGCAACAATATTGGATTTAGCATGATCATTGTTACTACTAGAGGAAGAATCTTTCTTGTTAGACTTGACTTGAGGCATGTAAGTGGATAAGAGTAAACGCTTGGCAATGTAAGAAGAACTTTTCTTGCGGAGATCATCATTGATTGCCTTTAAGAACTCATGCTCTTGCTCAAGATTGAGCTTTTCAAAGCGTAGTTTCTCATGAGCTCTTAAAAGTTCTCGATGATCTTCGAAGATAGTGTCATGAGCTAACTTAAGAGTTTTTAGTTCTTTAGTTAGAGCCTCAATCCTCTCCTTATCATTGTCATTCGTTTTATCTTGATTAGCATGATTGATTGGTCTTTCATCATAGTATTCATTACTAGAGTTGTCACCAAGCAAATCATCACCTAACAAGTCATCTTCATCACTATTGAAATCAACATACTCGGGGTGTGTTACCTTAGGACCTTTGGCCATGAAGCATCTTCCAATTCCTTCATTTGGTGAGTCAAATATGTCGTAGGAGTTGGTTGACACAAGTGCTAGACCGGCAACACCTTCATCTTGAGTATCTTCGGAGTCGGAGTGATAACTTCTCTCGGAGTGGCTGTCGGAGTCGGAGCCGGATACCCATTCACCAACATCAGCTTGATGTCTTCGTCTTGTGTAGCTCCTTGATGATTTTTCCTTCCTTTCCGAATCCTTGCTTCTCCGTGAGTATCTTCATTCATAACGATCATCTCTACTCCTTCTCTCTCTTGGTGGTGATCCTTTGCTTCTTCTTTTTGGAGAATCTTCTCTTCTCTTGTAGGGAGCCGTACACTCATTGGAATAGTGTCCGGGTCTTCCACAATTGTAACAGTTTCGCTCTCGACTAGAAGATATTTTGTCATTGTAGGACCTTGATTTGGAGCTTCTATCTTTGCTTCTACTCTTGTAGAACTTGTTGAAGTTCTTCACCATTAAGCTCAATTCTTCATTGAAGTCTTGTTTCTCACTTGATGATGTAGGGGCTTCACATGAGGCTTTGTAGGCACCACTTGATTTGTTGTGAAGTTCCTCTTTATCCTTAAGTGACATCTCATGAGCAACAATTCTTCCAATCACCTCCGTTGGCTTGAGATCTTTGTAATTGGGCATCATTTGGATCAATGTGCACACGGTATCATATTTTCCATCCAAGGCTCTTAGGATCTTCTTGATGATGAATTTATCGGTCATCTCTTCACTTCCTAAGCCGGCAATCTCATTTGTGATGAGAGCAAGCCTAGAGTACATTTCAGCGACACCTTCACCATCCTTCATCTTGAACTTGTCAAGTTGGCTTTGAAGCACATCTAACTTGGATTCCTTGACGGAGTCGGTACCTTCGTGCATATCAATCAATGTGTCCCAAATTTCCTTTGCATTCTCAAGGCGGCTGATTTTGTTGAATTCTTCGGGGCACAATCCGTTGAAGAGAATATCACAAGCTTGAGCATTGTATTGCAACATCTTCAACTCTTCCGCGGTACCTTCACGGTTTGGTTCTCTCCCATCAAAGAAGTCACCTTGCAAACCAACACACACAATAGCCCAAACGGCGGGGTTATGTCCAAGAATATGCATTTTCATTTTATGCTTCCAACTAGCAAAATTAGTACCATCAAAATAAGGACCTCTACGGTGATAATTTCCCTCGCTAGACGCCATACTCTCCTAGGTTGTGAAACCAAGGCTATGACCACCAAAAGCTATGGAGATCAAGCAAATGGAGACCAAAGCTCTGATACCACTTGTAGGATCGAAAGTATGTCTAGAGGGGGGTGATTAGACTACTTGACCAAATAAAAACTTAACCTTTTCCCAATTTTAGTTCTTGGCGGATTTTAGCTATTTTAGGACAAGTCAAGTAATCATCACACTATTCAAGCAAGCATGCAAAGAGTATATTGGCAGCGCAAAGTAAAGCATGCAACTTGCAAGAATATAAAGGGAAGGGTTTGAAGAATTCAAACGCTATTGGAGACACAGATGTTTTTCCCGTGGTTCGGATAGGTGGTGCTATCCTACATCCACGTTGATGGAGACTTCAACCCACGAAGGGTAACGGTTGCGCGAGTCCACACAGGGCTCCACCCAAGGGCAACGGTTGCGCGAGTCCACACAGGGCTCCACCCACGAAGGGTCCACGAAGAAGCAACCGCCCACAAAGGGTCCACAAAGAAGCAACCTTGTCTATCCCACCATGGCCATCGCCCACGAAGGACTTGCCTCACTAGTGGTAGATCTTCACGAAGTAGGCGATCTCCTTGCCCTTACAAACTCCTTGGTTCAACTCCACAATCTTGTCGGAGGCTCCCAAGTGACACCTAGCCAATCTAGGAGACACCACTCTCCAAGAAGTAACAAATGGTGTGTAGGTAATGAACTCCTTGCTCTTGTGCTTCAAATGATAGTCTCCCCAACACTCAACTCTCTCTCATAGGATTGAATTTTCTAGAAAGATGATTTGAGTGGAAAGCAACTTGGGGAAGGCTAGAGATCAAGATTTATGTGGTTGGAATGGAATATCTTGACCTCAACACAAGTGTAGGTGGTTCTCTCTCAGAAAATGTATGTTGGAAGTGTAGGCATGTTCTGATGGCTCTCTCCATGAATGAAGAGTGGGTGGAGGGGTATATATAGCCTCCACACAAAATCTAACCATTACACACAAATCACAAAACTCGGTGGGACCGAATTATAAAACTCGGTCGGACCGATTTAGTTCAAAATGTGAACGTTAGGATTTTTAGTGGGACCGACATGTCAACTCGGTAGGACCGATTCCATTAGGGTTAGGGCATAACGTAATCTCGGTGAGACCGATTACACAAACTCGGTGGGACCGATTTTGGTAATAGACAAATAGAGAGTTGGTCAGGCAAACTCAGTGGGACCGATTCGCTCATCTCGGTTAGACCGATACGTTATGAAGGGGAAACAGAGAGTTTTCATTGCAATCTTAGTGGGAACGATCGCTCATCACGGTTGGACTGAAACGTTACGAAGGGAAACAGGAAGGTTGCAATCCCATCTTGGTGAGACCGAGATCCCTATCGGTGAGACCGAAGTGACTAGGGTTTGTGGCGGTGGCTATGTCAAGTGAACTCAGTGGCGCCGGATTGAAGATTTCGGTGGGGCCGAGTTTGACTTTTGGTTTGGGACATATGTGGATATGAGAAAGTAGTTGAGGATTTTGGAGCATATCACTAAGCACATGAAGCAAGAGGCTCATTAAGCAACACCTCATCCCTTCTTAATAGTATTGGCTTTTCCTATGGAGTCAATGTGATCTTGGATCATTAAAAGTAAAATGTAGAGTCTTGTACTTTGAGCTTGAGCCAATCTTTTGTCCTTGCATTTTGAGGGGTCCACTTTCTAATCCATTCCATGCCAATCATTGAGCTTTCCTGGAATATTTATCTTAAAATAGCATTAGCTCAATGAGCTATATGTTGTTATGAATTACCAAAACCACCTAGGGATAGTTGCACTTTCAACCAGTTTGAGCGCTCTTGTCCCCGTTTGGGACCGTTTTTGTTTTGCCACGACGGTGGCCGTTGATGCCTTTGGTAGGCACAGGGCCACCCAGGACTGAACCCTGAGGGGGTGTTGGTCGGAGTGGCCGGGAGATATCATGGCAGTAGGTCGGTTTTGTCGAAACGCTGTTGGTCCACCCGAATGGGAGTGCGAGGCCATGGGTTCTGTGGTGTGGGTAAAGTGTGCTACCTCTGTAGAGTGTGTGTGTTTAACCTATCGATAGCCGCGTCCCCGGTCATGGGCACAAGTTCGTACTAGGTCACACCGTTCGATCAACACTCACATGACGGGATGACACTTTAGATGATTTATATGTTGATATTATAATCTGTAACAGTTTGGCAGGATGCAGATGATGATGTTAGGATGATCTCGAGGATGATCATTCAATTTGTGATGTGATCACGAGGTGATCGAGATGGCATATTACTTGGCCGGATAGCCAAGCGTGAGATGGTTCGTTGAGATTAAGATATTGGTTTATCAGTATCTTAGAAGTTTCATATCATGTTGAGTAGTTGCTTTCGTATCATGGTAGCTATTAATTTAATTAATCTGCTAATGCTATGTTGTTGATTTGCCTTGATGCTTTTGGTTGTTGTGAGCTTGCAAGTGCATTTAATGTACTGACCTGGCGTGTCATGCTAGATTACATGTGATGCTGTGATTGCTTGGTTGTTTGTCGAGATGTCCGTTCGTGCGAGCTAGATCGTGTCCCAGCCAGAGTCCCTACGGAGTGGAGTTCACCACCTTCGTCGTTGTTCCGCTGCTAGCATAGAGCAAGTGTAGTATCACAGGCGTAGTGTCATCGTGCTAATGTGATCTTTTGTAACATCAGACCCATGTATTTATCCGTTCTAATAAGAGCTGGTTTGTTCTATGTCAAGCAATGCGATATTCCATAAGACTTCTCCTCGATCTCTGGGCTGGAATACGGGGCGTTCCAGTTTCTCTGAGCCGGGGTGCCACATTTCCTTTCTCTCCCTATTCCCTTCCCTCTCCCTCCTAGTTGGACTAGGAAAGGGGGAACCTACTCCTAGTAGGAGTAGGATTCCCCCCTTGGGGCGCGCCATAGGAGGCCGGCCGGCCCCCTCCTCCACTCCTTTATATATGTGGGAGGGGCACCCCATAGACACACAAGTTGATCTCCTAGCCGTGTGCGGTGCCCCCCTCCATAGATTTCCACCTCGGTCATATTGTCGTAGTGCTTAGGAGAAGCCCTGTGCCGGTAACTTCATCATCACCGTCAACACGCCGTCGTGCTGACGAAACTCTCCCACGGCCTCATCTGGATCTAGAGTTCGAGGGACGTCACCGAGCTGAGCGTGTGCAGACCGCAGAGGTGGCATGCGTTCGGTACTTGATCGGTTGGATTGCGAAGACGTTCGACTACATCAACCGCGTTACTTAACGCTTCCACTTTCGGTCTACGAGGGTACGTAGACACACTCTCCCCTCTCGTTGCTATGCATCTCCTAGATAGATCTTGCGTGATCGTAGGAATTTTTTGGAAATACTGCATTCCCCAACAATGGCATCCGAGCCAGGTCTATGCGTAGATGTTATATGCACGAGTAGAACACAAAGGAGTTGTGGGCGTGGGTATATACATATTGCTTGCCGTCACTAGTTGTTTCTTGATTCAGCGGTATTGTTGGATGAAGCGGCCCAAACCGACATTACATGACCGCGTTCATGAGACTGGTTCTACTAACGTGCTTTGCACACAGGTGGCTGGCGAGTGTCAGTTTCTCCAACTTTAGTTGAATCAGATTCAATGAACATGGTTCTTTCTGAAGATCAAAAAGCAATCACTATAACTCGTTGTGGTTTTTGATGCGTAGGTAAGAACGGTTCTTGCTAAGCCCGTAGTAGCCACGTAAAAGTTGCAACAACAAAGTAGAGGACGTCTAACTTGTTTTTGCAGGGCATGTTGTGATGTGATATGGTCAAGACATGATGAGATATAAGTTGTTGTATGAGATGATCATGTTTTGTTAAAGTTATCGGTAACTGGCTTGAGCCTTATGGTTGTCTCTTTATTGCATAAGATGCAAGTTCCATATAATTGCTTTACTTTATCGCTATGCGATAGCAATAGTTGCAAAAGCAATAGTTGGTGAGATGACCATGTGACGACACGTTAATAGAGAGCAAGATTTTGGAGATCATGATGTCATGCTGGTGACGATGGAGATCATGACGGTACTTTGGAGATGGAGATTAAAGGCACAAGATGATGATGGCCATATCATGTCCCATATTTTGATTGCATGTGATGTTTATCTTCTTATGCATCTTATTTTGCTTCGTACGACGGTAGCACTATAAGATGATCCCTCACTAAATTTCAAGGTATAAGCATTCTCCTTGAGTATGCACCATTGCTACAGTTCGTCGGACCGA